>NC_081570.1:395620-473820 GCF_022355385.1 Mustela nigripes
CACATGGGGCTCTCTGCTCGGCAGGGAGCCTGCTTCCTCCTCTCTCTCTGCCTGCTGCTCTGCCTACTTGTGATCTCTCTCTGTCAAATAAATAAAATAAAAAAAAAATCTTTAAAAAATATTAATTTATTTGACAGAGATCACAAGCAGGCAGAGAGAGAGGAGGAAGAAGGCTCCCCACTGAGCAGAGAGCCCGATGCGGGGCTCGATCCCAGGACCCCGGGATCATGACCTGAGCAAAAGGCAGAGGCTCAACCCACTGAGCCACCCAGGTGCCCCTCCCTCGGTACCTTTTAAAAATGACCACTCAGAACTGAGCCTACAAAAAAAATCAGTGATCACCTTATAAGTAGTAGGTGTGTGCCATCCTGCTGTCTCTCCTGATCCAGGATGCAGGACTGCCCTTCTGAAGCCTTGCTCAGCACAGCCCCGTTCTGGGATCTGTGACTACTCTTTTTTTTTTTTTTTTTAAGATTTTATTTATTTATGTATTTGACAGAGAGAAAGGTCACGAGTAGGCAGAGCGGCTGACAGAGGGAGAGGCAGAGAGAGAGGTGGGAAGCAGGCTCCCTTTTGAGCAGAGAGCCTGATGCGGGGCTCGATCCCAGGACCCTGAGACCATGACCTGAGCTGAATGTAGAGGCTTTAACCCACTGAGCCACCCAGGCGCCCCTCTGTGACTAATCTTGTGACTTTCCTTCCTTCATGTCCTGAAACTCTGCCTTCCTCACAGCGGCCCTGGGGTTTTCACTTCCCCAGAGTGGGAGCTTAGATGCCAGGTTACCTGCTGACCCTGTGTGGCTGGCTTGTGCCCCCTAATTCTGCCAGACAATTCAGCCAGACATTACCTGCAGTCTCAACACACCACCTCCAGGTTCTAGCATGGGGTGACAGACATCCTTTCCCACTTCCTGCTGCCCTGGGAGAGTTTTGGGGGGTTGAGGTCAGGGCTGGGGAAACACGACTGGCTGCCTCCTCCCGCAGCCCCCTCCTGGCCTTCACCAGAGTCCTGCTTCCTTTTGTCCTTATATATCCAAGCCCATTCTGCTGCTCAGAGGGCTGTCCTCTGAGCATGTCCAGGCCCCCCTTCTCCTCGTCCAAATAAGCCCTCAGAAGAGAATCTGGAACTCCTTTACAACCCAACCAGGAACAGTGACGGGGGATTGGACCCAATGTCGCTCTTCCCAGGATACCTGGACTCAGACCTCCCACTCAAAGAAATGGGTGGGGAAGGAAAGCGTCTTGAGGTTCCCAAGGCCCAGACTCCGCCCCCCAGTTCATGAAGTGGGAGCCACAGAGGCATACCTGGGGCCAAGTCTAAAAATCACGTGGTCTTTATTGTGATGGTGGCCATTTCCCAGGAGGAGCAAATGTGGGGTGTTGGGTGTGGCAGCACAAACCGCTCTAGAACCGTCTTTACTCCTCCCCTGTCCTCAGCCAAAACAGAACCCAAATGAGGTCCCAGCCCCAGATGCCAGCCCAAGGAGGGGCTGCTGGGGTGGGGGAGGGAGTCAGAGTCAAAAGTCACGTGGAGCCCAGTGACTGTCAAGGCACTTGCTGGAAACAAAGCTGGAATAGGGTGGGAGGCAGAGAAGCTCCAGGGCAGGCCCAGGTAGCCCAACACAGAGCAGAGGGGAATTAGCCTGGGGCCTGGAGTGTGCAATCCTCAGGTCCCAGCTGTAGGATCCCCCTAGAAAGGGGCCAGGGTGCTAGCCCTGAGGTTGACCTGAGCTCCAGCCCATAGCGGCAGGAGCCAGGAGAGCCTGAAGGATTGGTGAACATCAGTGGGGTCGGGGCTGTGCCTGGGGTGGGGGGTGGGGCAGGACCACCAGGGAGTGTGGGAGCCAGCAGGCACCTGCTGAGGGCTGGCGAAGAGGCCACCGCAGCTCAGCAGAATCCCAGAGAGCCCGCTGCTGCCGGTGACGATTAGGACGGCTCCCAGGAGAGGGGCTGGAGGCCGGCTTGCTCTGTACCAGTCCAGGCCAAGTTCCAGGACAGCGGGACCAGCCGCTGGAAGGGGGTCGAGTGAGCCGCATGAGGGTCAGGAGGTCATCCTCCAAGATGGACGGACAGGAGCTGGCGGGGCTGCTGGCCCAGCCAGGAGCCCGGGATCACCTTACTTGCAGTACTCCTTTCTGAAGTCTGGAAGCCAAGGGAACAGGTGGGTGTCTGCCCTCTGCCCCTCTGTCACAGGGGTAAACACAAGGCAGACATCTAGCAGGACTGCCCAGGGACTCCTCCTCCTGGAGCTAGTGAGTGTGGACCCGGTGAGGCATGAGCCCAGCCCTCCTAGTCGCTCACCTCTGTCCAAGTCAATGTTCTTTGTGGGAAGTGCGCTGCGGCCCAGCTCAGCCCTCTCCTTCAGGATGTTGTTTTTGTAATCTGGTGCAGGAAGAGGGCAGGGTGAGGCCCCCGGTCCCCAGAGATGTGCCTTCCCTACCTAGCTCAGGCCTGGGAGCTGCCGTCTGCACCTGGGTTCTGGGGCCCTCCCTCACCTAGCTGGGTGTCCTCACTCCTGTAAAGAGCCTGGTCTCTGGTGGCCACAGCCAACTCTGCCATGTTCACATCCTTCCTGGAGGCGGAGAGGGTGGTAGGCAGTTAGATCAGGGCAGGATGGAGGGGGGGGTCCTGGTCCCCAGGAGAGCCTGGAGGGGACACTCACCCCTTTGACTTCCCAGATTTCTTGTCCGTGTATTCGTACCCTGGGGAGGAAGACTCATGTTGGGGGCAGTGTCACCCCCTCCCCAGCTCCCTCAGCCCGGAGGAACCCTCCCATCCCAGAGCACTCACCCCAGGCCCCACCCCCAACTGCGGGGGGGGCCCCCACCCTGCGGATCGGCGCCCCAGCTCACCCCCGCGGCGGCGCTGGCGGGCGGCCAGGACGACGGTGATAAGCAGCAGGATGAACAGAAGCAGGGTGGCCAGCACGTAGCCCAGCTGCTGGAAGAAGTGCGCCCGGCCCTCGGGGACTATGACGTTGATGACACTGCGGCCGCGCGCCAGGGTGGGATCTGCACGGGTCGTGCGGGGCGGTGTCAGGGAGTGCGCCGCAGACCCACCGAGCATGCACCCAGCCGCCCCCGCTGCTGCAGGGGACTCGGGAAGGGATGCAGGGCCGGGGCCCCAGGGGCCCTCCCCTCGGCCAACACCCAGGGCCCCGTGGCGGGGCGCGGGGGAGGGGGCCGCGGCACCTGGGCCAGGGGCGCCGCTGTGGCTGGAGCCGTTGCCCGGCGAGTCCCGCGGGGGCGGCCCGGCGACGGGCTCGGTGACTCTCAGGTGGAAGGTGCGACGCTCGTGCAGGCCGCAGTAGTGATGGTGCAGGTGGCAGGAGTAAGTGCCCTCGTCGGCGGGCTCCAGCGGGTCGATGCGCAGCGAGAAGTCGCCGCGCGCGAAAGCGTCCGCCCCCACCGCCACGCGGTCGCGCAGGAAGGGCGGCCCGTAGGCGCGGCGCTCCCCCGACGCGTAGAGGTCCAGCAGGCGGTCGGCGCGGTCGTGCGGCACCCCGGGCGGCTGGCGGTCCCAGTGCACCACCTGCTGCGCCTCCTCCAGGTGCCGGTCGGTCCACACGTGCGCGCGGTTCACGCAGGTGAGCAGCGCGGGCGCGCCGCGCTCCACCACCAGCACCTCCTTCTCGCCGTCCCAGTGCGCGCCGGCCTCCCGGGCTGCGGGTGCGGGCGGGTCAGCGCGGGCGGGCGGGGAGGGAGCCCGCAGGGGCGCGTCCCGGGGCGGGGCGCAGTGGGGAGCACACTCACGGTTGTCCGTGACCTCGAGGCGGACGGCCAGGCTCTCGTACAGGTGGCAGTAATGGTGGTGCAGGTTACAGGTGTACAACCCCGCGTCGGCCTCGTCCACCGCTACGGGTCGGCAGAAAGCCCCGCGGTGAAGGGCGCGGCCGGCCCGCGCCCCCGCGGCCCCCGCGGGCCCCCGCCGCGGCGCCCAGGCCCCTTACCGCGGATGAGCAGCGAGAAGTTGCCGTCGTGAAAGGCGGAGAGCGGCAGCAGGAGGCGGCCGCGGTCGCGCGGCTCGTACACGCGCTGCTCGCCCGCCGAGTACATGTCCACGAGCCTGCGGGCCGGGCCGCCGTCCGGGCGGCCGCTGAGGTCCCAGTGGACCACGCGCTGGCGGTCGTGCAGCCGGTCCTGGGTCCACACCATTCTCGGGCTCTGGCAGCGCAGCACGGCCAGGGCGCCCGCTGCCCAGCTCACTGTGGACTCGGACACCACGGAGCTGGCGCCTGGCGCGGGCCCTGAGGGCACTGGTGGGGAGGAGGGGTCACTGGGGGAGGGTAGGACCCGAGGGGAAGGGGTAGGATGGGTCTGGCAAGACAGGAGGGTTAGTGTTGTGGTTTCCAGGGGAGGGCAGTCACTAACCTGAGGACAGAAGGACAGCAGAGCCTGGAAAAAGCAGAGAATCGCACTGGGGAGGGGATGACCTGACCCTTTGCACCCAGGTCACCCACCCAGCCCCAGACCCCCCACTTGGCTGCCCAGGTTCAGCCTGGGCAGACCTTGCTGAGGTGGGTGTTAATGATACCCTTTTTTTTTTTTTTTTTAAGTAGGTTTTATTTATTAGAGAGCATACAAGTGTGCGTGAGCACATAGGGGGAAGGGGGGAGGGAGAGGGAGAAGCAGTCTTCCCCTTGAGCAGGGAGCCCAAGGCAGGGTTTGATCCCAGGACCCTGAGATCGTGACCTGAGCCAAACGCAGAGGCTTAACCAGCTGAGTCCCCCAGGATGACACCGTTTTAACAGGTGGGGACAAAGTCAGAGAAGCCAGGCAGACAAGATGGGGGAGGGGGTTCCTTTAACCTCCCATGGCGTGGGCACAGTCCCCACAGCCCCACCTAACCCTCACAGCCACCCGCCTAGACTGTGGGACAGCTCTTGCCCTTTTGGGGGTGAGTGGTAGAGCCAGCTCTGGAGTGTGCCTGTCACCATCGCAGCAGCGAGGCCACCAGAGCACCAAAGCATGATGCTCAAGGCTGTTTCGGGGGCTTCTGCACATTCGTGTCCAATGAGGTACATGCACCTGCCAAGGACCCTGCCACCCCGCCCTCAAGACTCCTCAGACGGCTGGGCAGCCTGCCCCACATCCAGTTCTCAGGGCCGGAGCCCCCCAGCCGTCCTGAAGGACAGAGGTCTAAAGCAGGAGTGCTGGACTGTCCACACCCCACAGGCAAGTTCCTGCTCCAGAGATGGGCTGAGCGCCCAGGACCAGGAGGAATGTGCCGGGTCAGCAGGCCAGCCCAGGAGGCGGGCTCAGGAGCCAAGGGGGTGACTAGAACAGACCCCGCGAGCCCCACCATTCCCAGGCCCCCTACATCCCCCAACCCACTCCTCTTCTGACCACAGGAACAAGTGCAGACCTGAGGGGTTTTCTGGAAGAGTGGGGTGGGGGAGGGACCCCAGTGAGAGGCACCTCCCTGCCCTTCTTGGCCCTCTGGCTCCCGTGGAAGTGGAATCCGTTTGAGAGGAAGTTCTGGTGGAGATTTCACATAAAACCTCGCCCCTCCTGGGTCCTGGGGGCCCCTTATCCTGGTGAGCTGCCACCCTGAGCACCCCCACCACAGACCCAGCCCCTTCCCTGCAGTGGGAGCGCCCCACTCCTCCGCACTCAAGCTCAGACTGGCAGCTTTGCCCAGAACACAGACTCCCGAAGACTCCGGACCCCCACCCATCCCGCACTCACTCTGCAGAAGCACAAGTTCCCAGATCATAACCTGAGGCCGCAGCTCCATGGTGCCCGCCTGGCCGTACTGCCTCGCTTTGTCTCACTTTTCTGTTCCAACTCTCCAGAAAAACAGCCCGGCCCCCTCCCCCTCCTTAGCCCCCACCATGACATCACGGAGCCCTGGGCGGGGCCAACAGTCTGCAGACCGCCCCCTCTGGCTCCTGCTGGTCCCTAGTCCTCCCCGAAACTTTGGCTGGCCTCGTGAGGAGGGGTGGGAACACAGGGCCCTGCGTCCAACGAAGTGAGGGCAAATCAGAGTGGAGACCCTGTCCCTCCTCTGGCCCAGGTACCGGAGAAGGAGAAGGGGACAGTTGCCCAGCCCTGGAAGAGGCAGGAGGGTTGAGTGCTTGGTCCCAGATGCTGTGGGGGTGGCGGTGACATATGAGGCCAATTGGGGCTGCTGCAGGGCGGGGCTCTGAGGTGCACATCCTCTCCCGTGCACCTCTGTCAGGGGAACCGGCCCAGGGTGCTCCCCTGTGTGGACAGCATGGGCAGGTCCTCCCTTCTGTGCACCTTGTGGAGCCCGAGATGTCCCTCCTAGCAAAAAGGCATCTGGGGACTGGTACCCCCAAGGAGCCCAGGGTGCCAGACCTACCCTCTGTCCCTCTTCCCCTCAGCCTCCTCCGGCCGGATTTCTTCATTTGTAAAAGGAAATGAAAAGTCACACCCACCCTGGATGGGGAGCAGGCTGGAGGCTCCCCTAGGACAGGATGATGGACTCTGCGGCCCAGCGGCACTTTTACCGCCCGGACGGTGGTGACGCTGAGCACGGAGGGGCAGCGTTGACCAGGCCCTGCCCCCGGCCTGGACCTCCATCTGCCCACCATTAAGGAGGGGGCTTGGGGTCCCTGAAACCAAACCCTGGCTGGGAAGCTCCCGGTCCAGGGTGGAGTGGGAAAGGCGGGTATGGGAGCCTCCCCCACAGAAGGTACAAATTTGAGCTCTGGGAAAACTTACAGAGTCACATAAACAAATGCAAAATAGCAGATCACACACTGTTCCAAACCCACTCTTTCTAGTTAAGCAAACCTCAAAAAGAAAAAAAAGAAAAAGAAAAAAATCCAAACAACCACTAAAACCCACAGTGCATGTTTTAGACTATCCATTTGCACAGAATTATGGTCACAGGCCCCAGTCCCTGGTGGGCAGGGGTGTCACCCTGGAACCTTGTTCTGGTCCCCACTTCCTCAGACAAGCAGCGACTCCAGTTCAGCTGGACTGTCCAGCTTCACCAAGGTGGGGGGACTCAGTGCTACAGCAGAGGGAATGAAATTCTGAGGATGTGAGGAGCCCCTCGACAATAGACCTATTTCCTCAGCAAGACTCAGGCCCTGGAGGTTGGAGCCCTTCTTCAAACTGGAATCAGAGCTGGTCCTGGTCCCAGCACTTCCCTGGGCCTTTCATTCTGGAAAAACAAGCCCCGCCTGGCCTTGAGGCCTGGCCTCTCCTCCTGTTTGTTTAACTGGTTTCTATTAGCCGGTGACCTTCCTTCTCTGCGCCCGCCCCTGTCTCTCCATCTCTGTCCTCTGTTCCTGCCTCTGTCTGCTGGGCAGTGGCTCCCCATGGAGGGCATATGTCCAGGCCATGCTGGAGGGAGGCAGAAATGGCCCAGCGCCGGCCCCTCTGTCTGCAAGGGGCCCCCGGTCAGCTCCCAGCCCGGAGCCCGGCGCCTGGGGGGGGTCCTCCCTCTCCCAGCAGGGTCCCTGGCCTCGAGCCCTGTGGGGCATTCCCAGCAGAAACTGAGCCCTCACCTGGGCCCCAATGTGTAAGTCTGAGGGGACCACCACTGTGGAGAAGCGGACCCCCAGGCACCTCTGGGAGAGAAAGGACAGAGGCAGTGCAGAGCTCCGACCCCCGCTTCCCTCGCCGGCTCTGCCCGAGGCCAGCAAAACCCCCACTCGCCACAGTTATTAGCCACGGGTGAGAGTGGCGCCCGGCGGGCCTCCTGCCCCTGTCCAGGTGCCCGTGGGTGGCTCATTTCCCCGTCTCGCCTGGCACCTCCCCTCCTCGAGAGGGGCACGCACCAGGACAAAGCTACTGACGTCAACAGTTGCACCCGGAGCTCTAGCCAAGGCCCCTGCCAGACCAGAACCCTGTACCCACCTCCCCTCTTCTAAGGAGGTGTGACTGGCCGAGGCAGGGGTCAGCCAGCCCTACTGAGAATCAGGTACTGGCTCCGGCTGCCGGGGACTCGGACATTCCAGGCAGCCAGGCTCGCTGGGAGGAGAAACCACAGGCATTCCGAGCCGCCACGACACAGCCAGACGGAGACACGTGCTCACACCCACTGTCCTGTCACTCGGCAAATATGTGCTGAGCGCCTACTGTGTGCCAGGGAGCCAGCAGCTGTTGGAGGGAGGCAGACAGCTGAGCGCCTACTGTGTGCCAGGGAGCCAGCAGCTGTTGGAGGGAGGCAGACAGACGGCTAAGATGGTTTTCATGCGTGGGAGAAGTGCCATCAGGAGACGAAAACAGGGCAGCTGTCCCTCCACGGGACGGACTGGGACGGCCTCCAGGTGACTGTCCAGGCCGGTGCGGGGGGAGCTGCCTCCTGGGTGGGAGAGCAGAGCTGGGTGCTCGGGGAGCGCTGGGCGGCGGCCATCTGGCCCGTGTGCTGAGTGAGCAAGTCAGGCTCAGAGGGTCTCAGTGAGGAGGATGTGATCTGGGGATGTGGGGACGTGCGGTGGCTTAGTGCGCCAAGGGTTTCCGCGAACAAACGGGAACACAGTCCTCCGGGCACACGGGGGGGCACACCCCGTGTCCTCCCCTTCAGTCCTCCCCTCAGGAGCCAAAACAATGCCGGAAGAGCCCTGGCGCTTAAAACAACAAAAAAAAAAAAACCAAAAAAACGGCATTTGGGTGGCTCAGTCGGTTAAGTGTCCAACTAGATTTCGGCTCAGGTCATGGTCTCAGGGTGAGAGGGCTCCCTGCTCAGTGGCGAGTCTGCCTGAGATTCTCTCTCCCTCTGCCCCCCCACAACCTCGTGTCCTTGATCTCTCTAAAAAAGAATCTTAAAAAGATGAACGAAAGGGACACCTGGGGGCTCAGTCAGTTAAGTGTCTGCCTTCGGCTTGGGTCCTGATCCCCGGATGCTGAAACCGAGTCCCTGATTGGGCTCCTTGCTCAGGGGGGAGCCTGCCTCTCCTTCTGCCCCTCCCCCTGCTCATGCTTGTGCACACACACACTCTCCCTCTCTCTGACAAGTAAATAAATAAATACAACCTTAAAAAAAAAAAAAAGAAGAGGGGCGCCTGGGTGGCTCAGTGGGTTAAGCCGCTGCCTTCGGCTCAGGTCATGATCTCAGAGTCCTGGGATCAAGTCCCGCATCGGGCTCTCTGCTCAGCAGGGAGCCTGCTTCCTCCTCTCTCTCTGCCTGCCTCTCTGCCTACTTGTGATCTCTGTCTGTTAAATAAATAAATAAAATCTTTAAAAAAAAAAAATAGAGACATTGTATCATGAACCAGCCAATCTTTCCTTTTTTTTTAATTTTTTTTAATTTTTAGATTTCATTAATTTGACAGACAGAGATCACAAGTGGGCAGAGAGAGGAGGAAGCAGGCTTCCTGCAGAGCAGAGAGCCGGGGCTCGATCCCAGGACCCTGAGGCCATGACCTGAACTGAAGGCAGAGGCTTTAACCCACTGAGCCACCCAGGCGCCCCCCCCACTTTTAAAAGATTTTATTTGACAGAGAGAGTGAGAGAGCATAAGCAGGGGGAGCAGCAGTGGGAGAGGGAGAAGCAGCCTCCCCGCGGAGCAGGGAGCCTGATGTGGGGCTCGATCCCAGGGCCCCAGGATCATGGCCTGAGACGAAGCCTGAGGCTTCTGCGCCTGACCCACCAGGTGCCCTGTGCGTGTGATTCCTTCGAGCATCTCGGCTTTACAGTGGGCATGGAGTTGAGCTCTCCCGGGAGGGAGGCTGCACGAGGACCGGGTGCTCCCGTGAGATGGGCTGGGCCAGCTGGGTCAGCGGTGCCACAACACACTGTCCCTCGCCCGCCTCAAAGGGTTGACCCGGCCACCGTAACCTTCCCCCAGGGCTCTCAACAGGGAAACCAGCACCCTGCCCCCCTATAGTGAGCCCCGGCCCGTGCAGCCTGGAGTGTCCCCATCACCTCACGTGCCCAGCACTCCTACTGGGACCCTCACTCACTCTACCTCATCATGTGGATCTTGGGCTAAGCTGAATGCTCCCAGGCCGCCTGCTTGGAGATGGGTGGGGTCCGCCCGAGACCCACAGGGAGACCCCACGGAGGCTGAGCCTGGGTGAGGGAGAGGCTCTTCCTGACTCAAGCAGGAAGCAACTGGTCTCCCTCTATCATTGCTGACACTCTGGCTCAGTTTAACCGCAGCGTCCACCTCTCCGCGAACCGGCGTCCGGGCTCCGGGTACTTTAGTTCATCTACATGCCCAACATGCATGTCACCGCACCTTTACCCGCCAAATGAGACAGGATCTGAAAAAACCAACGTTTTTATATAGTGAGCACTAGCTCTGTCGTCTGTCTTTGGGAATTTCAGTATCTCTAAAAATTACCCACTATTTCCTGTAGCCTTTGCTCCAGAACAAACCACCTCGAAAGGAACTGGCTGTACAACGACAAGCTGGGGTGAGGCGTGAGCACGGAAGCCATTCTGTACCGGATCGTCCTGGTGGGTGAGTGGCCCCGTGCGCTTACCAAGATTCAAGGAAGAGCACAGCTCGGTGTGAGCCTCAATGCACACAGAGTTGTAAAAAAGCTAGTTTAGGAAGTTGGGAGAATCGGAGTGAATCAGAATTCGAAGAAATGACCTTGTGTAGAGGGTGGCGAAATGCTGACCCAGGTCGCTTCGGGGATGAGAACAGTTTGCAAGGACGCGGAATTGTGCGCGGCCTCCTCGCTGGCTCGCGGGCTCCGCAGGTGGGCGGCCGCGTGTCTCACTACTCGGAGTGAAGCAAGGAGAGGCAGCTAGAATGACCTGTGTGGTCACGGGTGGCAGCTGGGGACACCAGCAGCAGCTTGTGTTCAGGATGGTGTAGATGCCGGCGCACACCAGCGCGGGAGAGCACGCGCACCAGCATCTTCTAGCTCTGTCGTCCGGGAAGCCACAGGCTCACCGGCACCCAGACCCTCGTTTCTGAGACCGGCGTCCGACAAAAGGAACCAGGGCGCCTTGGAGAAGCGGCTGGTCTTAGGACTGGCAGAAGAGACCGGCACCACCGTCTGAAGAACCCGCAGTGCCGGGGGGAGGCAGTGCTGGAAACTGACGGGAGAGTGATGTGACGGGCCGAAGAGCCACGGGGCCAAGCAGCGGCCTCCAGGGACAGTCAGCACAGGTGCTGTGGATCGTGACCCAACAGAAGTAAGCATCACGGTTCCATACCGATTAAATGAAGCAGGAGAGTCACCGATCATGGTCAGAGAGAGCAGAATCGCGGAGGGCAGCGCCCCAACCCCCACTGCAGGGCAGATCGCACCTGTGTCCGTGACCTTTCACCGCTCGGGACTCCGTGGGTCAGGAATTCTGCCAGGACAGCTCGTCTGTGTCCCACACGGCGGTGGTGGCGGCTAGGACGGCTCAGCGGGGGCTGGAATCCAGCCGGCTTCACTTTGGCGCCTGGGCCTCAGAGTGGCTATCAGGTGGGTCCTGTCTCCCCGGGGCCCTCCCTCTCTGTCCGCTGCCTCCCCCAATCCACATGGCCCTTTCTCTCCCCACCGGCACCCTCTGTCCACGTGACCCACTCCCTCTCTGTCCACGGGCCTCTTCCCTCTGCACAACCTGCTGGTATTCAGGAGTCTAGCCCAAGCTCCCTTCCACTGGTGGAAGCTGCCAGGCCCCTCACACCGAGGCTTGGCAGCCTTCCACTACACTCAGTGGGTCAGAGCAGACCCAGCCTTCAAGCGGAGGGGAGGTCGACCCCAGCGTTCAACAGGAGCAGCAGCGAAGTCACACTGCCAAGCAGCGTGTGCCGGGGAAGGGAGGTAATGATGGTGCCTTCAGAGAGCACGTGCCGCGGGAGCTGACAGGTAAGTGACAGGATGAAATGCGAGTAACTCGGAGCACTGGGGTTTACAGGAAGAGAGAGCCGATACTTGATAGAGTTAAACATACGTGTGTGCTTTTACACGACCTTAACTATTTTTTTGAAAAATAACTTGCCTGGGGCACCTGGGTGGTTCATTCAGTTAAGCCTCTGACTCTTGATTTCAGCTCAGGTCACGATCCCAGGATCGTGAGTTCAAGCCCCATGTCAGTCCTCATGCTGGATACACAGACAACTTAAAAAAAAAAAAAAAGAGGGGCGCCTGGGTGGCTCAGTGGGTTAAAGCCTCTGCCTTCGGCTCAGGTCATGATCTCAGGGTCCTGGGATCGAGCCCTGCATCGGGCTCTCTGCTCAGCAGGGAGCCTGCTTCCTCCTCTCTCTCTGCCTGCCTCTCTGCCTACCTGTGATCTCTGCCTGTCAAATAAATAAATAAAATCTTTAAAAATAAATAAATAAATAAAAGAGAGAGAGAGCAAGAAAAATAACTTACCTGATCTGCAAAACCAGACCAGGAAATCTAGTAAAGTTTAAATGAACTTTGCATCATCAGTAAATAACTCAATTTTTCCAGAAGTTATAACTTCCTATTATCTTATACCCACATAATTTTTTTAAAGGATTTTATTTATTTATTGGACAGACAGAGATCACAAGGAGGCAGAAAGGCAGGCAGAGGTGGAGGGGGAAGCAGGCTCCCTGCTGAGCAGAGAGCCCGATGTGGGGCTCGATCCCAGGACCCTGAGATCACGACCTGAGCCGAAGGCAGAGGCTTCACCCACTGAGCCACCCAGGCACCCGTCCACATAGTTGTTTTAAATCAAAATTATAAAACCAGTCTAATTTGTCCAAGGGTTGACCTTGATTAAAAAAATGACCTGAGGGACACCTGCTCAGTGGGGGTCTGCTCCTCCCTCCCCCTGCTGCTCCCCTGCTTATGCTCTCTGACAAAATCTTAAAAAAAAAAAAAGTATGATCTGAACTTTTTCCCAATAGAAATTGTTAAACCCACATTTTCCAGCCTCACATTAAAACAATGTTGAATTAATGTTCCCATGAAGGCAAGTCTTCTTGGTGTCCTTCGCTCCCCGTATGAATTCACAGCTCTTTGCTTCTTATGCAACAACCAACCGTTATCTCCCATTTTTTTTGGTGAGGGGGATGCGGTTGTGTTCTTTGTTTTTATTTTTAAGCTGTGGATTCCGCAAGAAAATGACCTTTCTTAAAGGGTGAACTTTCTTAAGGGATTAGAAACTCAATTTCTGGGGTGCCGGGGTGGCTCAGTGGGTTAAGCCGCTGCCTTCAGCTCAGGTCATGATCTCAGGGTCCTGGGATCGAGTCCCGCATCGGGCTCTCTGCTCAGCGGGGAGCCTGCTTCCTCCTCTCTCCTCTGCCTGCCTCTCTGCCTGCCTCTCTGCCTACTTGTAATCTCTCTCTGTCAAATAAATAAAATCTTTAAAAAAAAAAAAAAAGAAACTCAATTTCTTTCTCCCCCACCCACTTTGGAACTGTCATGTCCTCTATATTAAATCTAGCAAGCATGTATTAGCCTACTTAAGCATCAAACTTCAGAGACTTTATAATCGTATACATTTTGGGTTCCCACTAAGATGGAAAATTATACTAGTATGCTCATAAAATGTTTCTGGTCATACAATCAAGAATCTAATCGGTGTTAGGAGTGCTAGGTGCCTTGACACCTCTCTATCCGCCGCGGAGAGTCTTTTCCGCGGGGCCCTGGCCCCCGGACCCATGCACAGCAGCCTCCCATGCCGTCTGGTGCAGAAGGATACACTGGCCCCTGGCGCCTCCTGCCACGGACCCGGCCTTGCGGCTCCAGATTAAATAGAGCACAGGACGTACTTATAATGAAAATTACTTATTGCATATCCGAAATTCCAGCTGAATGAGGGGGCCTGTATTTTTATTCCTGAAGCTGCTAGCTGTGCCTGGAACCAGCCATGTCTCTGAAGCGTCCTGGGTCCCATGAGAAGTGGAAAGGAGCTTCAAGACCCCTTCTGGGCCTCGGCCAGTCCTCGTAAGTAGACAACCACGTTCTATCATGGCAAAGCCAGTAACATGGAGACCAGAGACCAGAGTCAACAAGCAGGAAGAACCACCTCAGAAGCAGACACTAGACGGAGCCAAGGAGGCAGCGAGCCTGCGAGAGCATCATTAACATCCTCACAGTGGAGGGCACCAGTTGGGGACACAGGGCAAGTGCTGTTAAAAATACCCCACATACCCCCAAACAAAAAGTCTCTTAGGAATTAAAAACGGCAGAGCAGATTTTTTTTTTTAACTTCATTAAATGGGGCGCCTGGGTGGCTCAGTGGGTTAAGCCTCTCTCATCGGCTCAGGTAGTGATCTCAGGGTCCCAGGATCAAGCGCCACATCGGGCTCTCTGCTCAGCGCGGAGCCTGCTTCCCCCTCCCTCTCTGCCTACTTGTGATCTCTGTCAAATAAATAAAATCTTAAAAATAAATAAATACATACATATATACATACATACATACCAGAAGAATCGTCTAAGAGAGCTTAAACTGCCTCTGGGAAAAGTGGGGTGGTTCTCTTACCCAAGCACCACTGAACTACTGACCTAGTTAGGCACACACAGGCATAACTTCTATTAAAATAATTTTTTAAATCAAGTTCTGAAGCCAGCCAGACTTGTAGCTGAATCATGAATGCCTCTTGGGCACGTGACGGCAGGCAACGTCCCCTCTGCGGGCTGACCACAGACGGGCTGGGCAATGACACTGCTCCTGCAGGACCCCAGCACACCTTTCGTGCCTGGAATCCACTCACTTGTGGTGGCCAGCCCTCGTGTGGCCCTCTCGACCCGGGGCGTCCCTCCTCGGGAAAACGTATTCCCCGAGGGCCGCTGGATGGCTCAGGCAGTGGAGCATCTGACTCTCGGCTTCGGCTTGGGTCCTTCCTCCGGATCGTGGGATCGGTCTCCTTGAGATGCTGTCCTTCTGCCCCTGGCTCAGCAATAAACAAACAGATATAGTTTATTTATAAATAAACAAATAAATAAATAATGAATAAATAAATGTAGCAATATTTATTGCAATAAATAAATATAGTTTTTCTTCTTTTTTTTCCCCCTAAAAAGAAACTATCCTCTCTCTGCTCAGCAGGGAGCCTGCTTCCACTTCTCTCTCTGCCTGCCTCTCTGCCTACTTGTGATCTCTGTCTGTCAAATAAATAATAAATAAAATAAAAAAAAGAAACTATCCTCCATGGAAAGAAGGGAAAAGACTGTGCAAGAGCGGACCGTGGCGACCCAGAAACCGGACCCAGCGGGTGCGGCCTGGGGCAGCCCAGATAGGGGCCACCGGGAGAATCATTTGAGAAATTGGACCAAACTGTGACTTTTTAAATTCTGTCAGCAAGTCTGGGGCTGGATTTTGATACATCAATAAACAAACATGCAGAAGAAAACAGGAAAACCAACAGTTGTCTGAGAAAGGACGGCCACGGAAGCCCCCCCGTGACAGACCCCAAGCTTTGCAGAACTTCACGTGGAGCTACAATCTTACCTGGCTAGCACGTTAAAAAAATAATAATAATAAAATAAAATAAAATAAATACAAAGTAATGAAACGATTGGACCAAAATGAATGGGCTCCTCTTGGTGGCCAGGAGGGGCCCGGAGCACCCAGCACCACCCCCCACAACAGTCTGAGCCCAGAGGACCCTGTGCTTACCTGACCCACCTCCGGGAGAACAGGCGTGAGAGGGACAGGAAACCCCAGCTCTGCTCAGCAGGAGGACGCTGGGCAGGATCAGTCTCCTCCTGGACCAGACTGTCCACACCAGCGTGAGGCCAACTCAGGGCAGGCAATGTTGGGCACAGAGGGCACTCCTCCCACGTGCAGTCGGAGCTGAACCCTGCGTTCCCGAATTGCCTGGGACAAGTGTGCTCCACAATTTTACACTCTACAAGATGCCATTAATGCCACCTGGTCACCCAGCTCAACCCTGGCGTCAGCCACGTTTTGGAGGTTCTCCAGGAGTTGGCCCAAGCTTGTGCCTGGCCTGAGGTCTCCCTGCACCTTGGCCTCAGGGAGTCCTGCCAGCTCTGCTGTTGCCCACCACGCCCCCCACTCCCCACGGGTCACCTGGGAATGTTCAGTGCTTCCCACCCCCCGTGCAACCAGGAGTGTTTGTCAGCACACGCAGACACACACACAGGCCATCCCACATCCTACAGACGCTGTTCAGACGGCCCCCCGACCCCCTGAAAGCATCCAAGTCTGGGCCTGGATTCTAGTCCCTGCCTTAACTCAGCTGTCGTGTGACCCAACGTCCTGGATCAGTTTCCTCCACCAAATGGCCCTGTGAGGCTGAGGTCAGCAGGGGACAGCATCCGACAGGTACATGGGCCGGCCTCTAGGTGCCCCGCCAGGTGGCAGGGGTTGTCACCTGCCGGCCCCCACCGTGAGGCTAACTCCAGACCCAGCTCTGGACTCCTCAGCCCTATCCCAGAGGCCATAGCTCAAGAGCCCTTCAGGGGTTTTTCCCACAACTCAGCCCTAGACAGGATGGTTCCCTCCCGCCCCTGCCCACCCAGGTTCCAGCAACCTTTCTCTGTGAGCTCAGCTGGCCACGGCCAGGCCCGGCAAGCAGGCCTCCTTCTGCAGCCTCTGTCCCACTCAGGCTGTCACCCACCCCAGCCTGCATACTGCTTGGACGGCAGGGAGCGCGCAGCCGTTCATGGCCCAGGGCCCCTGCAGGTGATCCGCCTTAAGTAGGCCACAGTCAGCCCCTCTCAGGGCCCAGCGCCCGGCCTCAGCACCCTCCACTGCCTGGCCCCTTCACGGCCCCACTGTGTAGTCAGGAACACCCGGAAGATACTGGCTGGCACGGAGTGGCAGAGGAACAGGCATGGGGGTTGAGTTCAGAGATGCCTCCACACCAGGCCCAGGAATCAAAGCCCTCAGCAAGTGCCCAAGAACACCCCCAATAGCTCTGGCCCCGGCTGGGGTCTCCTCTGGCCGGCACCCCAGCCCTACACAATGCCAGGGGGAGCCTCTGCCACACCCCTCCTGCCCCTGCCGTTTCCCCCGTGGCGGGTGTGGGGCCCGCAGGAAGAGGCTGCACATCCCACAGGCTGGGGGGCAGGGCAGAGGCCTCATATGGAAGAGGAAGTTTCTTATAGCCTGGGAGGAACTGCAGAGATAAAAATAAAGCACCAAAATTGCCTCCTGAAGTCGTGGTTGGGGCACGAATACACCCAAGCCACAGGCAGGACAAGATCTGCACAAGGGCAGCCCAGGCAGTGGCAGGGGCGGGGGCATTGGGCAGGATCAGGACCTGACCCCATGGGAGCAGTGACGTCTGGAGCAGAGGTCTCAGCCGTGGCACCACTGATGTCTGAGAGACGTCAGACTTTCAGGGTCGGCTGCCCTGTGCATTACAGGGCATTTGCAGCCGTCCTGCCACACTCTTCCCACTATTGTCAGCAGGACCCCAACTGAGACAACCAGAAATCTCTACAGACGTGGCCAGGTGCCGTACCTCAGGGGACCCCCCCACCAGGTGGCAGAAGTTGGAGCAAGGGCTGTGTGGTGCCCTGTGGGCAGACAACTCCAGGAGCGTGGCTCTGTGGCTTCCCGCACAAGCCGGCCGCTCTCACCTCCTGGAGTCCCCAGCCGGCCACGCTCAGCTCGGGGCAGAGCCTCGTCTCCAGATGGAAGATCAACTTAGCATCCGGACGCTCCTCTCACCCACGGGGGGAAGGGCGGAGGGTGCCACAGGGCGGCCACTGCGACAGGGCTGGGAGCAGTCACGGGTACCCCGCAGCCGTGGGCACTGGCCAAGGGCGCCACCGGCAGACGGAGGCCCTGCTGAGAGGCCAGGCGGGGTGAGGCCACACTTGGTCCTAACAGGTCACGGTCCTCTCCACCCCAGAAGGCTCCATCACTGGGCCCTGACACCTCTGGCCCCGCCCTGCAACCCCCAGATAGGGAAACCGAGACCCAGGAAGGGTGCCTGGGCTGGCAGGATGCTGACCCCAGGGGCTGCTGGGAGCCCAACTGCTGACCCCTGGCAGCCGCATGAAGGAGGCGGCCTGCTCCCTCAACGGCGTCAGGTCACATCACCCTCCTCCGCCACACCCAGCACGTGCACAGGCTGTGTCCCCTGACCAACAGGGACTCAGACCCACCCAGCAGTTAGAAGCCTGGTAACCAGGGCATCTGGGTGGCTCAGAGGGTTAAGCCTCTGCCTTCGGCTCAGGTCATGATCTCAGGGTCCTGGAATCGAGCCCCGCCTCGGGCTCTCTGCTCAGCGGAGAGCCTGCTTTCCTCTCTCTGTCTCTGCCAAATAAATAAATAAGATCTTAAAAAAGAAAAAAAAAAAGAAGCCTGCTAACCTAAATGGCTGGCTGCCATGCACAGGGCAGGGGCCTGCCCAGCACCCTAAAAGAATGTGGGGTGAGCAGCACAACTAAGAAACTGCAGGGAAACCCCTACTCCTCCCCACGATCTGCCTGATGTGCACAGAACCCAACCCCCATTCCCAGACACCTCTCTATGACGAGGCGAGACTGCCCACAGCCCCATGAGAAGTGGTGCAGCCCTAAAGGGGTTGTAGGGGATCAAGCGAGAACAGCAGCGTCCGAAGAGCCTCTAGCGGCCGGCCCAGGAGAGACGCACCGCTTCTCCTGGCCTCTAAGTGCGCCCTCAGGGAGCCAGGCAGAGCCTGAGAAGAGCCTCATGCAGGGCCTCTGGCCTAGCTCCCCTGCCGGCAGTCCGGCCCTCGCCCAGCCTGGATGCGGTGGTCCACGGGCTCACGCTGTCTCCAGCTCCACCAACAGCACCACTTTCTCAGCCGCCCCCAACCCCGCCAGAGCACACCCTCCCAGACATCCCTTCCCAATCAGCCCCCATTCAGGGTCTCATGAGGCAGCAGAGGCCAAGGGAGACCAGGGGTCCCCAGCCCTAGTGGAGCAGGACAGCTCGGAGAGCCACTGGAGGTCTGGGGGGACTGCAGGGTCCCATCCATCATCTCTGGGGGCAGAGCCTGCCCCCCAGTCTTCCCCATGAGGCCCTCCCTCTCCCCTCCCAACTTAATCACACTCCCAACTCCGTCTGGGCACCCCCTAACCCCCCAGCACTGGCCTTTGGTACTTCTGCCCCCAGCGTGTTAAGAGTCTGCCTCCCGCAGTAGAATACAAGTGCGTAGAGAGCAGGACTGGGCCTTTGTCTGCAGCTAAATAGGGAGACTGTCACTCCTGCTCCTTGGCACCAGGACAAGGGCCCTCTTGGGGAAGAGACCCCAATCTGCACCCTGGGACTCTTGTGCCTCCGAGAAAACCAGAGGCTGGCACCCGCATCAATCCCAAGATCGCTCCCGCTAGGCAGCAGAGGGACCAGGTCCCCCAGGGAACAGCTAAGTTCCTGAACATTTATTAGTGGGTCATCAGCAGCAACAAGGTGGGACAGAGCAGCACCAGACTCATTTGCTCTTCAGGTAGATCTTGGGGGTCTGCCAGCCTGCAGGGGCCTCCTTCAGGCCCGCCTTCAGCCAGATGCGCCTCAGGTCTCTCTCGAACTTGATCTGCAAGGGAGGGACCAGCGCTGGGTCTGAGGCAGGGTCAGGCGCACTCCGCCACCTCCCCCACCCTGGGCTGAGAGACCCGCACCCCACACTGACCTGCTTCCGTTTCAGGCGTCCTTCCCGCACCTTCCGCCGCAGGAACCGGGTCCTCTTGACCAGCTTGCGGTACTTGTGATGATTCATCTTCCGCCTGCGAATCTTCAGCACGTTCTTGCACTGCATCCCGGGGGCATCGGAGACCTCCTCCATCCCCTGCTCGGCCCCTTCCCCCACTGGGCTGGGTGGACACTCATAGAGCAGGGATGGAGCCACCGGCCCTGGGGCCCTGGCCGCTAGTGTGGGCAGGAGGTAGTGCGCGGTCAGCCAGCTCTCCAGAGGACTGACAGACATCTTCCTGGGGACCAGCATCTCCTCAAGTTCCAGCCGGAGCCCCTTGCCGGGGACGGAGGCAACTCCTCTTGGCGCTGGGGGCTGGGTGCTGTAGCAAGGCCTGCAGGCGCGCCCGCCTGGCACCCCCGACACAGGCCAGGGCCCACCGCAACCTGCAGGAAGCAAGACGGCACAGGCAGCAGCCACGCAAGGAGGCTCGAGCGCGGCCAGTCCTGCCTCGGGGACTGGGCAGCAGAGCCGTGTCCCCGCCGGAATTCAGGCTGATGTTCTCAGGCCCGGACTTTCCCTTTGTGCTCCTTGGACGTTCGCGAGGAGTTTGCGCGGCCAGGCCGCTGCCTCCAGCCGGTGAGGCCCGGCCAGCAGCGGGCCGCTGGGACTCACCCCACAGTCTGCCCGGCCGCCTTGCCCCCACGGGGCCTCTTACCTGCCCGAGGAGCAGCCCTCAGCAGCCGAGAAGTCAGGCGCACCAGGAGCATGGTCCGTGGGTGGTGGCGGCCCCGGTGGTCCGCGTGGCTGGAACACAGGCGCGCGGGGGTCACGCGGGAGTGGCCGGGGTCGCGTGCAGCAGCCCCGGGAGCCCAGGACTCCCGCAGCCCACCCCCCTCGTCCCACCCCGGCAGGCCGCAGGGGGCGGTTCCCGTCGGGCCCCAGCCTCCCCCGGCCGCCGTGCCCCCGCAGCCGCGGCCCCGCCGACCCTCCCCAGACCTGAACCCGGGGCCTGAAACTGACCGCTCCGCCGCCCAGTGCAGGCACTTCCGGCCCGTCCCCAAACCGGCCCCTGGTCCCGCGTGCGGCCGCCCGGCGCGACCCACTCCCGGCGCCCCCTGGCGCCCTCCCGGTGTCCGACTGCGTGTCGGCGCTGGGGCCGCCGGCCCCGGAAAGCAGCCGTTTCCGGCCGGAGGAGCGGCCCGCCCCGCCCACAGCCCTAGGCTCGGCCTCTCCCGCGAGGCGGCCAGAGAACTACAATTCCCACAATCCTAAGGGGGGTACCCCGTGCGCCTGCGCGGCCCGACCTCGCCGTGCGTCCCGAACGGCCAGTGGCCAGTCGCCCAGAGCGAGCGGAAGTGGCGTTGGCGCCCGCGGCGGAAGTAGAGGGGCCTCGAAGCGGCCGGGGCCGGTGCCGCACCGGGCCAGGGGAGGAGTCCCTCCGGAGGCGCCGGTGGTGCGCGGAGAACACGGGCCGTGCGGAGGCCGACGAGCCCCGTCCTGTGCCGTGGGGGTGGGGCGTGCAGACCAGGAAACCGCAGGCAGTCCGCCCTCGGTCTGAGTTTGCGGGGACAGTGGACGCTTCTGCCCCGGGGCCTTTCGGGAGCTGCCGCCCTGGCTCCGAAGTAGAGGTCGGCTAAGGCGGCCAAGAGCCCCCTGGACGGCAGGTGCTGGGCCGCGCTGACCCGCCCCCACCCCCAGCACCCACCCAGGGGCGCCCACCGCCCAGGGCTGCTCGCCACTGCCCCCCCGCCCCAGCCGCCCTGGCCTCTCCCAACCCTCCCTCCCTGCCCCCGAGGAAGCAGCCTGGGTCCCAGCTCAGGCTCAGAGCAAGCCTTCCACGAAGAGCAGCCGCACAGCTCGGTGCGGACCCCAACAGGTTAATACGAGAGATCAGAGGCCGCGGTGCAGGCCGGCCACTACGACGGGGGCTGCAGGCCGTGCACAGAACAAGCAGGACAACAAACCGCACTCTGGAACGTCCAAATGTCCTGAGTAGAGAGAATTGTTTATTTAACCACGTAAAATGCATATATAGGAAACTTCTCTATTTGGGAGCTGGTGGCCTGCACTCAGCATCGCACAGATAAAAATAGACGACTTTCAACACAGATCTAAATACCTTCACATTTTAAAAATCAGAATTCTCTACACAAGTTTTAAGCTAACAATTCAAGTTCTGAGTTCTCATGTATAGCTTTAACTTGTAGTAAACACATGTTTATTTACAGGGTGAATGGAGAATAAGGGGCGTTTAAGGCCATTTTCTCACTGTGAAACACTGCAAAATATGTACATAAGTACAACCTAATATAGGCAAAGGTTCTAAAAGTCATTTTCTTGGTTTAACGTAATTGAGTATTGGTATGGGAGTGAAGACACAGCCTGTCGTTAGCACCAAGCCACACCACCAGGATGTACACATCTGCTTCCACAGGGCTGCTGCTGAGGTGGGCCCTGTGCTGGCGCAACGAGGGCGTGCTGTGCCCAGGCCGGCCTAAAGGGCACCTTGCCGGCCTCTTGATTCCATCTCCAAATTCAACACAAGGTCCAGAGCCAACATCCACTTCCAAAGAGCTGCACCACAGGGCCGGTCATGCCACAGTGCGCACACCAAGGGTCAAAGGGCAGCGCTCTGGGAGCCCATTGCCTCACCTCCGATGCCTGCTGTGCCCAGGGTGATCCCGCTCGTAGCGATGGCTCGTTCGCTCGCAAGACCGGGAACGCTCCCTGCGCTGATCTCTGTAGTAATGACTTTTCTTCTTATACTTCCCAGAATTATCTGCCCGCTCCCGGGAGCGGCTTCGAGAGCGGGAGGAGCTCCGACTCCGGGACTTGTGTGGCTTCTGGGTAGGATACTTGCAGTCCTTAGACTTCCGGTAGCTCCTTACCTTGGAGCCTTTGTAGGGAGCGCCTCTGTGCGCCTGTCTTGGTGGGGAGTCACTTCTGCTCCGTGAACGGCTCTGCGACTTGGACCCGCCAGACGTGGAGCCACTGTCACTTTTTCTGTGAGGAAGGACAGCACCACCAAACAGGTGGCCACTCACTCCAACCACCCTGGAGTCAGGAGTGACTTTCCCGTGAGGGGCAGCCACCCTGGGGAAAACATCCCTTGTCAGGGGCAGGCGCCCCCACCCCCCAACCCCTGAGTAGCACGTACCTCCTCTTAGGAGAAGCAGATCGTGATGGGGACCTTGAGTAGCTCTGCTCTCGACTCCCGCTCCGACTTCGGCTCCCTCGCCCCTTTGGCAAGCTACAAACAAATGATGGGAGCAGTTACAGGCTTCAAGTCTCTCCAGCCAACCCCAAAGGCCTACTGGGGTGCGTGGGTACTCACCCATTCACTGGGCTGTCAGCCTTGACTTTCTTCACACCCTCCATTTTCCTTTTGGCGTTCTTCGCAGAGAGTGGGGAAGGCTTGTTTCCTTTACTTTCTTTGGGGGATTCTGCTAGAATCAAATACAAGTTAAAACCTAACCACCAAGAAAATGTTCTGAGAGAAAACACATTAGCGGGGCACCTGGGTGGCTCAGTGGGTTAAAGCCTCTGCCTTTGGCTCAGGTCATGATCCCAGGGTCCTGGGATCGAGCCCCACATCGGGCTCTCTGCTCCGCGGGGAGCCTGCTTCCTCCTCTCTCTCTGCCTGCCTCTCTGCCTACTTGTGATCTCTGCCTATCAAATAAATAAATCTTAAAAAAAGAAAGAAAGAAAGAAAGCACATTAGCAGAACGAGGTAATACTAGGTCTATGGGACTTACGGAGACTCCCCGTTCCCAGCCTGGGACTCAGAAGCTAAATATGCCCCCAAAAGACACTGAAAAAGCCACCTGTCTCACTTTCCCTCAGCAACTGGAGATGTACATCATGCTTAACTCTAATATGACCCGAAGACACAATCTACCACCCCGGATTTATAAAATTTTCATCAGAAGACAAGTTCATCAGGTGGGCTGGGTTAAAAAAAAAAAAAAAAAAAAAGGCATTTTGGAAAGCCTGTCCACATCCCTTGTTAATGAAAATGTTAAAACAAGGGGAGCCTGGCTGGCTCACCTGGTGGAGCATGCAATTCTTGATTTCTCAGGGTTTTAAGTTTGAGCTCCACACTGGTAGTAGAGATTACTAAAAAATAAAATCTTGGGGCACCTGGGTAGCTCAGATGGTTAAGCGTCTACCTTCAGCTAGGGTCATGATCTCAGGGGTCCTGGTATCAAGCCCCACATTGGGCTCCCTGCTCAGTGGGTAGTCTGCCTCTCCCCCTCACGCATATACACACAGTCATCCTCTCTTTCTCAAATGAATAAATAAAAATCTTAAAGAAACCTTTAAAAAAGAAACAAAAAGAAAAAAGCAATATAAAAACGATCCAAACTCCTTTAGGAGGACTCCTCTCACTTCAAAAATCAACTGATGATGTCTGCTGGGGACCCTGGTGTCTGCAGACTGCTCAGGCCAGCAGCAGACACGAGGCCCACACCCCGTCGCACTCACCCAGCTTGGGGGCAGGTGAGAACCCCGAAGTGCTGTCCAGAACCCGGGGGCCGGCAGGCAGCAGGCCCTTGGCTTGGGCCTTGGCCTCCTCCATGGCGCGTCTTCTCTTTTCAACCTCACTTTCCAGGTGTGTCAGATCCACCTACGGAGTCAAAATCCGAAACAATTCAGAGCCGGCTGCTACTAACGAAATACAAATAGGTATGTTACACGAAAACAACACAGAACCTTTTTCCGAGTGTAAAGCTGCAGGATTTTCAGGCAGATCTCTTGAATTTCTTCTTCAGTTGCTCCAAACAGAAGGAACCAGTGGGGACGGTTGGGCAGCGGGATCTGTGAACACAAACACCTTGTGAGCACTGTCCTGTGCGGCCGACAGGACGGCAAGAAAAATACACCTGCAGGTCACCAAGAGAGAGGCTTTTCTTGGCATACGTGAGCATAATCTGAAAAACACTATGCAGAAGTTGTTTGGAGGCTGGAGAAAGCAGCAGACCAGGACCCCCTGCGGGAGCACAACACTGACCTCCAGCGTCCGGGCAGCAAGATAAATGCAGGCACAGGCGATGCTCTCGGGCTGGAACCTCACGAAGACATCTGTGCGGAGGCTGTCATTCATGTAGTTCCTGAAAACCAAATGCAGGAGGACTGCAACGGCCTGGGCACCCCCAGAATACCCGTGTGCGTCACCTAGATACAATCACTACTCTACGCGGTCTACTCCTAGGCTTAGAGCTACACAGTCCTGTGAGGCTCAGGATTCCTGGAGAGACATTCTAGCTGCTTTTTGTGACTATAGGACAGGAAAACAGGGAAATTACTGGGGAAAAAAAAAAAAAACTAAAAAGCTGGCTGAATGTCAGACAACACATGTTGCTATGAAAGAGAACCGACTTTAACTTTACTTTTCCCTCAACTTCTGGCTGCTCTCGTGCAAAGCACAATGCCTCAGAGAGAAAATGTCTACTGTAGTGGCTGAAATGTACTTGATGAAAGAAATCTAAATGCTCAAAATCCATAGTGCAGAGAAACATGCAAACTCAAATGAATGAGCTGAGCAGGCAGCCTGCGAGGGCTCTTCTGTGACAAGCCGTCCTCTTGCATCCCTTTTCCTTGAAGAGGCGCTCGGGGCCTGGCCCTTCTCCTTCCATGCGGGAGTCCACTTGGAAAGGGAAAACACCCCTGGGCGCATGGGACCATCAGGCAGAGGAAGGCTCAATGCCCAAAGGGAAGTCCTCTTCTCAGGCTTATCAAAGAACCGTTTCCAAATTGTCCCATTTCAATAACGAGTCTTAAAATGAACATTCATAAAATCAGACAAAAGCAACAAAACACGAGAAGTTTCATCATAATCAATACATTAAAAAAACATTATGGTACTTTAGAAAATATAAAAATACAAAACATTTACATTTTTTAAGTATAAGGGTTTTAAAATTGACTACATTGTCAACATTTTCCTTTAGATATTATCTGTCTAGGATTTAATGGCCCCAAATCAGGATCTCATATTAATTTCATCAATATTACAAAAACAACAATCAATTCCATGAGAAAACAGTCGAACAAATGATACATTTGCTGCTCCTAACATACCCCACTACTGCAACCATTAGCATCAGGCCACACCCACAGGGTAGCCAAGTCCCACTGTGTGATCTGACTCGACCCCCCCCCCCCCCCCCCCCCGCCCTGGTAACTCTGCCCTAAGCCCTGGAGAAGGTGACACCCAAACCCACTCAGACTTCTCAGTGATATATTCGACATATGCCAACTCGTGGCACCTGGCTCTGGAAGCTCTTGCTCCAGGCATCAAGAGATAATCAACGAAAAGACCTACACAACGGCACCAAGGCCGTAGGTCTCAGATCACGGCAAAGTGAACAGTTGAAACACTTCATAAACAGAAGCATCAGTAACTTCTTTGGCTCTAATAAATTTTCAGTACTCAAGTACTGATAACATTAACTTTTAAATCCTAAAAACAAAACAAAGTCCTTGATATGTGTATTTAAACTTACTGCTTATCTAAGTTACAATATGAAGTGTCCATGAAATAATTTAAAGATGCACACCTTTTACTAGAATGTGTCAACACGTAGCTGTTGAGAAGAGCAACTTTAGGACTTCCAGGAATAATGACATGATCCCATACTGAAGATAAAACTTAGCCAGGACATGTCATTCAGTCTGAATTCCCATCAGCCAATTCTTGTAGCTTTCCATAGCATTTTTTTTTTTTTTTTTTTTTTTTTTTTAGAGAAAGGTACTGCATCTTTATTGCACAGGTACAGCAGTTTTAAAGGGACAAAATTCAAGTCAAGACAGTTAACTCTAATCAATACAATTACCAAAGCACGACAGAGGATTAACAAGAAGCACAACCGTCAGAGAACCACAGCAGCAGTCGGCCAGCACTATACTATCGTGCGCATACCACCATCTAGAGCCAGCCTTCGGTGGAGAGCCTGCACGGGATTGGCTGAGGACGGCCGCTGTCCCTGCACCAAAGCGCTTGGACAGTAGAGGAGAAGTCTTAGTCACTTACCCTCAGAGGCTACCCTTCGATTGAAAGAGTACAGAAAAGAAAAGTCAAAATGGGTTCTCTATTAGATATGGCATAGCACCAGACAATTCAGGCAGCAAAAATATGACCCTTACAGACTTAACTCCGTGGAAGAAAATTCACAAACACCCAGCACTATTACTTCAGGCTTCATTTCTAAAATATGCATTGTTAAAACCAGTCCCCAGATAAACTTTATCCTGACCCTTTCTCCCATGGGATCCTTCTAACAAGAGGCAGTTAGAAGCAACTTCTAAGGAGACACAAGACCACTACATGGACACTGGCACCTGTGGGAAAGATCCCAGTGTGCCAAGTCAACAGCCCTCAAAGGGAAGCCCAGTGAAAGCTCTCCTGGAAGGCTGGGGGGTGGGGGGCACCTTACCGTCAGACTAGTGCCTGATATTTTGGGAGGCTGGTTAGAATTTACACAGCAGGAACACTGGGCACTCAGACAACTCCAGCCAACAACCGAGTCATGGGACCGACTACCCACTGCCCAAGTGCCTCAAATCAACATATTCCTGCACTGCCCTTGAGGGTCTCATAAAACAAGGAAGGTCAACTCACCATGAGGTCTGGACCAGGTGCTGGTTACGCTCACACTCTAACACCTGAAGGTACATAACGATTATCTGGAAGATACAGGTCAGGCAGTTATTACCAAGAACCTTGAGAACCCAAAACCCAGATCTTGAGAGCGTCCATGCAGTAAATATGAGCCGCAGGCTAGATCCCCAGTGGGGGTGGTGGCTCCTGGTCATTCGCCCTGTGCACAGCTCAGCTGGACAGGAGATTTTGCTGACAGACCCTGCTACCTTCCTCCGAACCCAGGGCACCCACAGCAAAGGCGGCTGGACTTTTCATGGCCGTCCCAAGGCTGATTCTCACTCTCATCTTCAACATAGTCTCCACCACTGAGATCAGCTTGTCCTAATCATCTCTGTACCCTAGTCACCACCTTACACAAAACATGTTATGGAAGTACTTCCGGCAAAGAAAAAAAAGCTTTAAGTCTACAGTAACTTATCAAGAACTTAAATTACTGCCAGAAAGTCAAACAAGCGAGAGACAAAAGTTAGGAAGAAATCCAGCAATAAAAAGGGGATAAAAGCAAAAGTGCAAATTCCAATCCTTTTTTTCCTCTTCTTTCTTTTTTTTTAAAGAGGTTATAGGGCGCCTGGGTGGCTCAGTAGGTTAAAGCCTCTGCCTTCGGCTCAGGTCATGATCTCAGGGTCTTGGGATCGAGCTCCACTTCGGGCTCTCTGCTGGGCGGGGATTCTGCTTCCCCCTCCCCCTGCCTGTCTCTGTGTCTGTTTGTGATCTCCGTCTGTCAAATAAATAAATAAAATCTTAAAGAAAAAAAAAAAAGAGAGAGAGATTTATGTGTCCCGTAGGAGGGTCCCACGGCATGGACAGCAGCCATGCTCCTCAACTGTCACGTGCTGCAAAGCTGCTTCAGTGTATTTCCAAATAAAGGGTTCAGGAGCCTTCCCACTCCCCCAAAAAAGAAAATACGGCTACCGCTAAAGCAACTTTAGAAAACGAAGTGCTGAGAAAGAAAAACATAAACGGACAGATTCCACTTTTACAAATTCACCACTATTTTTTCTGAAAGCGCAAACTTAAAAGACACCATTTCCAAACCCTGGAAAACACGCAGTTCAAGTTAACAGGGCGCTCCAAGACCACTAACGACCAAGCAGCCGGCTTCAGACTTTGGACACACAGCGGGCACGCACGCCAGGAGCACATTCACTGCTCTCCAGAGCTGTCAATCTGGGTGAGAGCCGGCCGGGGGGCTCCGGGGCGGTCGGGGGCTCCGGGGCGGCCGGCGCTCCGGGCGGCCGGGCGCGTCCTCACCTTGTGAGGGTGCTTCACGTGGACGCAGAAGCCCAGCTCCTTGAGAACTCGTCTCTCTGCCTTTATAATCTGATTCTTCAAGTTAACGTAATCCTGATCCAGCAGCAGCGGCACGGGTTTCCTACGCAGACAGAGCACACGGCCGTCAGTGCGATCCACAACGCCGCTCCGATCCCAGCTCCCGCCACGCGCTGCAACCCTCGGCGGGCTGTAACGAAACCGGACAAAGGCCCGCGCCGACGGGCTTCTCCCTGCCCCGCCGCGGGTCGGGGCGCACCGGCACGGCGCGGGCTGGCCGCTCTCGGCTGAGCGCGTCTCCCCGCACGAGAACCGCGGGCTCCACCCCGGCTCACGACCCACGCGCACGCGCTCCGAGCGGAAGGTTCCAGCAGCCCGAGGCGCTCCTCCCCGAAGGCCGTCCGGGCAGCGGCGGGGCAGCAGGGGCAGCTGGGCCGGAGTCGCTGCCGGCCGCCGCGACTGCGACGTGGCCCGCTAGCGCCTGGTGTCCCGAAGCCGGGGCGCGGCTCCGCGTCCTCCGCGCCCGCGACCGTCCTCGCGGCGAAGCACCGGCCGGCCCCAAACGGTGCGGAACCGCGAGCCCCGCCGCAGGTCGGCGGCAGGCCCGGGCGGGCGGGACGCGCCGGGACGACACCGCAGGCCCGGCCCGCCCTCTCCGCTGCGGCCCCCACCCGGGCTCCGCTCCGAAGCGTCTGCCGGCGCAGCCGCCACGGCGGGGCCCGGACGCCGGGCGCGACGGACACTCACTTCTTCTCCCGCAGATGCCGCAGGCGGTGGAACACGTTGATGACGTCCCGGATCCGCCGCGGGGCCTCCTCGATCTTGGAGGCCAGGTGCACGCACGCCATGGACACGTGCTGGAACGCAAGCACCGCGGCGCGTGGGTCCTCGGCCGAGCGCGGACGGCCCGAGCCCGGTGCGCGGCGCGGGGAGCCCCCCGCCGGGCCGTCGCTCCCGCGGGAGGCCGAGGAGGCCCTTACCTCCATGGAGTGCTTCACGAAGGACTTGGTGTAGAAAAACCGCTGGAACAGCACCTGCCCGGTGGCCATCGCCACCTGCACGAGAGCAGCGCCGCCGTCACTGCCCGGAGCGCGACCCAGGGCCTCGCGGGGAAGCCGCTCCTCCGGCGACGGACACAGAGCCGGACGCCAGGACGGGCGGCGGGCCCTCACGGGGTCTTCGCGCCCCGCCTCGCCCCCAGGGACAGCAGCGGCGAAGCCCGGGGCCGGGGGCGGCGCTGGCCCGGACCCCGCCGCCAACAAAGGGCCCGGTCGCCTCCCCCGGCGCCGGCGCGGCGGTTCCCTCGACCCAAGGCTCGCGGCCGCGCCCTCACCTGCGGCAGGCGGAGCAGGATGCCGGCCGCCTGGATGAGCTCGCAGCCCACCACGCGGAGGTCGGTCTCCGTGTCGGTGTCGAGGCCACTCGACATGGACGGCGTGAAGCGGAGCTTGTCGTCCGGCAGGAGGCAGTTCTCCAAGGTGATGAGCACCCCGGAGTACAGCCGGTCCCCGATCAGCATCCCCTGCGACCCGGGGGCTGCGCTCCCCGAGCCCGGAGTGCAGGCCGCCGCGGCGGGGGCCGCCGGGCCCGGAGCCCCGGCAGCGATCGTCGCCGCCGCCGCCGCCATTTTGTGCCGCCGACTCCCCTTCGGGCTCCTTCCCGGCAGGGCGGCTCCTCGCGACGCACTACGGCCGCGACCGCCCCGCCCCCCCGCGTGTCATTGGTTCGCTCTGCGGGCGGCCCGGCGCCGCCTTGCCGCGATTGGCTGGGCAACCTACCCGTCAGCGTCGCGGCTGACGTCGACGCCGTAGCTCAGAGCGGGCGGGGGCGGGCTCGTTACCCAGAGGGCCCCGCGGCGCCCGGATGGTCCCGAGGGCCACAGCCCGACCCGGAAGCACTCCCGCGGGTGCCGGCCCCGGGCGCCCTAAGACCCTGGCCTTCCCGGTGCGGCCGTACTCTTAGCACGGAGACGCGGCCGCTCGCGGAGCTCCCGCCCCGCAGCCCCGGCCTGCCCTGAGGGGGCCCGCGCACGGTGGGGTCCGGATCCGCGAGGGCGCGCGCGGGGGCTGGCGGAGGTCGCAGGCGTTCCCGGGGGTGGCTACGAGCGCCGGTGAGTCGTCGCCAGCCCGCGTCAACGACGGGCCGGTCGCCTGCGTCCGCCCGCGGCTGCGGGCGTGGCCACTCGTCTCCGGGCCTCACTGAGCCCGCGCTTCGGGCGGGTGCTCGCGCGGGGCTCCTGAAGTTCTTGCCTTGAGAACCGAGTCCGCAGGGGAAGAGGAGGAGGAGCTGCATGTGGGGTTTCGGCAAAGCCTGGGGAAGGCAGCGGTGGCTCCCGGGACGGAGGGGCGGGGAGGGGAAGCCCTCGCGATCCCTCAGCAGTTCAGCAGGAAGGCTCGGGGGTTCCTCGCGGAACCCACGGCCGTGCTGCCCTCGCATCCGTACCGGAGCCCGAGCCGCGGAGTCGTCCGCTGCCGCCGTGCGCTGAGCCCCAGCTTTGACCAGGACTAGCGCAGGAACCCGCGTGCGGGTCGGGGGAGAGCCTGGGCGGGGGGCGGCTAGGGGTGGGCTAGGCTGGAGAGGAGATTCCGGGTAGGAGCCTGGGCGGGGCAGGTCCGGACACTTGGAGAGGTTCCTGACGGCGCTCCGCTCCTATGACCGGTTTCACCCCCGGTGAAATCTGCCCTTAGTTCATAGAGGGCCAACCAAGACCCGGCCTCGCTTCCTCCCCAGGGGCTACACAGTGTCCCCTCTCCCTCCCCCAGGCTCTCCGATCCAGATGTCCCGCTCTGCGCGTTGAACAGCACCCGGTTCAGGAAAGGAGGAACACTCGCTTGTCAGCCAGCAGCTTACTTCTCACTGGCCCCGCCTAGGTTGTTCTACCAACCCCTAAGCAGTGGCCAGAAAAGAGGGAAAAGGGGATGGCTGTAGCCTTTCGAGCCAGGCCATGCACCCAGGCTTACCTGAAGGAAAACTGGCCCTGCTGCTGGAAGGGGAGTGGGTGCTGGGAGCAGCCCGTGGTGGTTTGTCACATCGCTGTGTTCCTTGAGGTGGACAAAGGAGAGGCACAGCAGCTCATTGTACAGAGCTCAGTCTCCCACACAAGGGAGTCTTGTGTCCTCCACGCTGGTGTGTGTGCAGAACCCACTCCCTGGTAAACAGGGTGCCCTGAGCACCTTGTATCCATAGCCAGGCACTAAACTAGGTATAGCCAGGGACAGTGAACAAGACCTCCAAATGGTCTGGTGGTCATCACTGCAGTGAAAAGAGCCAGGAGGAGGAGACTGTAAGGGGGCCAGTACAGTAATTGGAGCCTGGAAAGATGTTGGCTTGCAGGAGGATGAAGAGAAGGGGACAGATTCAAGAGATCACCAAGTGGTAGGTGGTCAGCATTTCATTGGCTCTCCATGGGTCTGGTGGTGGGGTCTTGAGTCCACAACAGGAACCCAGAATGACTTCCAAGGGACTACTAGCAAAGGATGAGAGACCTGGCATAGGACTGTTGGGAGAGGGACGGGGGAAGGTGGGCACTCATTTTGGGTAGCCAGGTGTACATTGCCGGGTACTTGGAGACACCAACCGCTACCATGGGCCTTGACCTGGGGCAGAGGGTATGTGTGGAAGCGCAGAGCAGAGGCATAGTGCAGTGAGAGGGAAGAGGGAAGTCCATGGTCTTTAGAGGCCAAGGGCTGACTGTATCTGTTGGATTTTGGTTCCAGATGGCTTTGGTGAGAGTACCTGGGCATGCTGGGACCGACTATAGACCCAGGGGTAGCAGGAAGCAAGAGACCACAGCTGGCCAAGAGGGGAACAGAGCCAAGCTGGAGGGAGCTCAATGTACATGCGAGAGAAGCTGAGGGTAGAAAGCTCACCAGTGGAAGGGACGTGGACCTGAGCAGGGGACAGACACCCCAGCAAGGCAGTAGGCAGAGACGGACGGACATAAGGGAGGCAGAGTTAGAGCTGCTGTGAAAGAGCATGTTGGGAAATCTGGGCTGGACTCTGTACTTAATGAAGTAGAGTATCAGGAGAAAGGACCCAAAACCCTTACATGCAGATCTCTCCCTGGGGGATGTGATGATCACCCAGCTTGTGAGCATAAAGGTGGGATTGGAACCAGCACAGACACCCAGCCTGCTGCTCTTACTGGCCTCAGCAGTGAGGCAGAAGGCGGAGAAAATTGAAACTGGGACTCAGAGTGGCCCGAGAGCTCAGCACCCAGGTCCCTGCTGTAGCGTGGAGAACCGGGGGAGGGCTAGAAGGGTAGAAAAGACTTAAGTCAGGCACAGGCAGGGCCAGTGTGGGGTTGGGAGGCTTGGGTTCTGGACAGGCTACCAGCACGGCCCTGAAGGGGGAGCCAAGGTCAAAGTTTGGCCATCTGGCTCCTGCTCTCCAGGCTGTAGATCATGCTCAGCTGACCCCTCACCCTGGCAGTCCCCCCCCACCCCCATAGGGCACCCAGGGCATGCCAGAGAACACAATTCAGGGCTCTGAATACCACACGAACTTTATTTGTACAATTTGTACGATTTCTAGATCTGTCGCAGTGAGGGGAAAAGAGGCCTCTTACCCCTATTGTTAAAATGTAAATGAGTAACTGGTGATAAAACACATTGGTGACAAATAATTCTTAGCCCCTACTTGAATTACTGTGATGGGGAAAGACGACTTCCTAAGACGCTTGCTGCAAAGGGTAGACAGTGCTGGAGTCCCCCTCAGTGATACTGCACCACTCTGGAAAATATGCCTTCCGGTTCTTTCCCATCCCCTAGGGCAGCAGCAAATCCTTCTTGTCGCCTTGTTTTGGCCAAAGCAGCCAAAGATTTAAAAGTCTTTGGTTCATAGATGGCTAGATCCGCAAGTACTTTCCTGTTGAGCTCCACCTGGCACTGGGAAGAAAATCAGAGCCTGTGTCAGCATCAGAAATGTCTTTCAGTGAAAAGCGGCAAGACCGGGGTGCCCGGGTGACTCAGTGGGTGAAGCCTCTGCCTTCGGCTCAGGTCATGATCCCAGGGTCCTGGGATCGAGCCCCCGCATCGGGCTCGCTGCTCAGCGGGGAGCCTGCTTCCTCCTCTCTCTGCCTGCCTCTCTGCCTGCTTGTGATCTCTGTCTGTCAAATAAATAAATAAATCTTAAAAAAGAAAAGAAAGAAAAGCAGCCAGACTGAATGCAGCCAAGAATCCTATGGTTTGAGTCAGCCAGAAGCATCTCCTCTGCTGAGCACCCACTCCAGGGCAGTCTCTGCCCTCCTGGGACACATGGGCTCTCAGGGGAGGTGGAGAGCCTGTGGCAAAGGTATCCAAGCAGGATGCTGAAGGTAAATGTGGACAAGGGGAAGGCATCCTGCAGGAGGTGATGTCCCATGAGCAAGGATGCCGGCATCTGGTCCTGATGGACCCTAAGAACCTTGGTAGGGTCAACGATCGATCTCATCAGTCACCCCAACAGAACTAGGACTGCTGGCCTGGGGAAACCTTTAAGGCAGCTTCAAAGAGGAAATCACAACCCCCCTTGTAGAAACAACAAAATGAGACACAAGAGTAGGTGAGATGCCGGCAGAGAAGTGAAGAACAAAAGCGGGTATTCTCCATTCCCACAAGGGAGCGGCACCAGGTCATCTGTCGAGTAAAACATATGGGACTTCCAAAAACAGACAAATGTGAAAAGCAAAAGGTAGGATGATCCTGCGTGTGAACCGTAACTGTGCAGGGGGGGTTCCTGCTCTACCACCTGGGGCAAGGTCCACTCCCTTGAGCCTCGAGCTCATCGGTACAATGATGAAGTCATGCATGAGGATACTTGCAAAGTACCGAAGACAGGATGTGGCACAGGCCAGAAGCACAACACAACCCACTCCCCTTTTTAAGACAAAATTTAAATGTCAGAGGGATTAGGGTAAACACGATTCAACAACTGACCAAAATGTTGTGACACATGCTTCATCTCTCCTCTCCAAGACACTCCCCCTGCTGTCTGACTGAGTTTCAACTTCATATGCTACCTCCTCAGAAATCAAATTTCATTGCAAAACTTTGAAATTACACTTTAAAGGTCCAGCCAAGTTTTCTGCCACTTTTCTCTTGATGGGGAAACACAAGGGCTCAAGTCCTGGTATCGCTGCCCTATTTCCAATTCTGCTACCAGTGAGGCAAAGGCAAAGCAATCCCAATGGGTCCCTGACCCTGCCACAGCTCCACCTTGAGAACGTGCCAAGGAGCCCACACTCCACAGCCTGTTGTACTGGACCTTGTCAGCTGGATCACTTTCCAACATCTCAACAGGACCACATCCTCAACCGTACCTTAATTAAATTGACAATGAATGCTGGGTACTTCAGGCCATGTTCCTGGGAGGCAGCTGTAATTCGATTAATCCAGAGCTGAAATAAGAAAACATCGAGATGCTTAAGAACTAATTGTGCATTATGTCCGCATCTCCCAGCAAAGGTTCTGAGTCACGTAAAAGTCAAACGCTTTTGGCAAAAGTAAATAGAACAGTCCGTGATTTCTCTTCCCACACACTAGCCTGCAGTACAGTTGGCAAAAGTTGATGCCCTTCATTCAAATGCCCGCTTCCCTCTCAATAAGTAGGAAAATCACATGCCCTAAAGCATTTCTTAGACCCTGAGAATACAAAAGTGGGCAAAAGACTCTGACAGTCAGAGTTCAGTGCCGAAAGGATCCGTGTGGATGAACTACAAAGGCCACTGAGATCAGTGCAACCAGGTGAGGATGAAGACTGGAGGTGGAAGCTTTGCAGAGATGGAGGTGAACACGGTCTGGAGGGAAGAGCAGGACTGGAGGAGGGCAGGGGAGGCATCATGAGAACCTTCCTGGCAAGGAGGAGGCGGCGCAGTTCCAGGCACAGCAACAGGCCCGGAAACTGCACAGAAATCGAGAATAACCTGGGAGGGGAAGTCAGAGTGACACGGAGGCTTCTGAATAGATCTGGTCTGTTAAACAGGGGGTGCATGATGGGACGCCTGACTGGCTCAGCGGCTAGAGCCTGCAGCTCTGGAGGTTGTGCTTTCCAACCTCGCACTGTACAGACCACTTTAAAAACACAAATAAGGCGTTGGATTCTTGTCATTATCTTCTCAATCTCAAGGCAGTACTCCAGTCCATTTTCTCCCTTCAGTGGTTCTAAACTTTGAGCACGCGGGAGAATTCGGTAGAAGTCTGTTAAAACAGATTTCTAGCCGCCGCCCCCCCCCCCGAGTTTCTGACTCAGTAGTGGGCCTGAGAAATGGGCTCTCCCATGAGGCCGCAGCTGTACCGGGACCCCAGCCCACCCTGAGGTCCTCTGCTCCCAACAGCAGCAGACGCATGTGTGCTGTTGGCCACTGCCCACAGGTCGCCCCACGCACTCGTGCACTGACCCCTGACTCGTGGTGGACGCAGGAAGCCGCACCAGGCTGACCTCCTGAGTGAAGAACAGAGCTGGGATGCGGAGGTCACTGCACGAGACCACGGCGCACAGGGACGGTGTCCCACGCTGTGACCCTGGCCGACAGGTACTGAGGCATTTCTGACTTTAAAGGGTCAAAACTACGCGCCTGGGCGGCTCAGCGGGTGGTGACCCCGGGGTCCTGGGATCGAGTCCCACAGCGAGCTCCCTGCTCAGCGGAGAGCCTGCCTCCCCCTCCCTCTCCCTGCCGCCCCCCCCCCCGTACTCTCTCTCGTTGAAAAGCGGGGTCAGAATTCTGCCCTCTTCCTCTCGGGGCCAGCCGGCATTTGCGGCGCGTCCCTGCCGAAGGCCGGCGCTTACAGACGAGCGCTCGGCACCGAGTCCGGCTGGGGTCGCAGCCGCCCCAGGGCCTCCCGCGGAGGGCAGGGCGGTGGAGGCAGGGGCCGGCGAGGAGCTGCCCCGCGGCCCAGGAGAGCCCGGCTAGCCCAGCCTCCGTCCGCGGAGCGGCAGAGCTGGCGGCGGCTGCGGACGTGAAGCCACAGGGAGGACCCGGGACCCGAGGGCGGGCGCAGACGGAGACGCCGCCCCGAGATGGGGGCCGCAGCGGTCGGGACCCGGGGGCGGCCGTCCGCGCCTGCCGTCCGCGCCTGCCGTCCGCGCCTACCGTCCGCATGCTCCTCTTCTTCAGTCTCCGCGCTTTCGTGCATTTCACAAACGCTCTGGTCACCGCTCGCACCGCCAGGCGGTAGCACCGGCTCTTCCTTCCGCGGAAGTGCTGGGTCGAGAACGGGAAAGGAGGGTGGTCAGCGGGCTCCGCGCCCCGTCTGCGGGCTCCGGGCCGCGGGAAGACGCGCGGGGACGCGGGGCGTGCGCGGCCCACTCACCCGCGCGTGCCGCAGCACCTCCTGGACCCGCCAGTAGCGGTCAGTGAGCCGGCTCCGCAGCCACAGCGGCGCGCTGAGGAACACCATGGCGCCCGCGGGCCGGCGGCTCTGCCCAGCCGCGCATGCGCCGCGCCGCCCCGCCTCCAGCGGAAGCGGCAGCGACGCCCGAGTGCATCCGGGTCAGCGGCCCGGCGGGGACTTCCGGGGTGAAGGGCGTTCCGGGGCGGGGTTCCTTGCGCCGCTCGTCCGAGGTTTGGGGGCTCGGCGGGCTGCGGCGGAGCGCCCTCCCCCCCCCCCGCCGGCGGCCGGCTGCTCCTGCGGGGCCGGGGCTCGCAGTCTGGAGAGAGTAGCCGGTCCGGAGCGGTGGGTGCGGTGAGGAAGGTGGACGCTCACGGTCCCGCGCGTCCGGGACGCGCAGAGTGGGCGGGTCCGCCGACGGAAGCCGGCCGGAGGCGGGGGCCGCTGGGCGGGGGGCGCGGGCGGGGCGCGGGGTCCGCGGGCTGGGGGCGCGGGGTCCCGGCCGGGCAGGAAGGCTCTGCGGCGGTGCCGACGCTGCCTGCGCGCGCGAAGCCGAACACCCTGGAAATGGTCGGGACGCGTGCTCGCGCCCGCAGCACTTACCCTAAAGCGGAGTCCGCGGACGGTCAGTTTTGTGTTCACCACCTTACCGCTGTGTTACCGGTAAAATGAAAAATAACGAAGTCGGGGGCCGAATGGGAGGGGGCAACTTCTTTGTAACCTTTTAAATGACAGAGAAGTTGCAAGACTACGTCATGGAACTCTCCATGCGCTTTACCCAAAAGCACCAACGGTCTACATTTTTTAAACATTGTTTTTTAAAGATTATATTTCTTTATTTGACAAGGAGGGCACAGGCTGGGGGAGCTGCAGGCAGAGGGAGAAGCAGGCTCTCCGCTGAGCAGAAAGCCCGATGCGGGTCTCCATCCCAGGACCCTCAGGTCATGACCTGAGTCAAAGGCAGAGGCTTAACCCACTGAGCCACCCAGGCTCCCCCAATCCTCATTTTTTTTTTTCTTGATCCCAGCATTCTTGAAGAGTGCAGGTGAGTTATTTTGTAGGATGTCTGAATTTGAATCTGATGTTTCCTCATTAGAGTCTGGTCGGACGTTTTTGGCAGAATACTACGGAAATTATACTGTGTTTTTGTCTGTGCATAGTATCCAGCCGGATGGCAGCCTGTCCCAACTTGGGTGCTGTCAGCTTTGACCACTTGGCTCAAGGTTTTGTTTACCACGCTTCTCCACCTTTTTTATGCTTGTAAGTAGTAAGTATCTTGTAGAGAAATACTTTGTAACTCATTAAGGGTTTCCTGTAGGCAGACCCAGAGATGGAGGTAGGAGTGCAGAGGTGTCGTGTTGAGAGGGAGGAAGCAGGAGCACCAGGGTGGCTCAGTCTGCTGAGCATCTGCCTTCAGCTCAGGTGGTGATCTCTGGGTCCAGGGATGGAGCTCAGCAGGGAGATTGCTTCTCCCTCTTCCTCTGCCCCTCCCCCTGCTTGTGGTCTAGATGCTCTTAGTGTCAAGTAAATAAAATCTTTAAAAAAAGAGAGAGAGAGAGGAATCCAGATCAGACAGGGAGGGCCTCAGATAGGATGCAGGTCAGGCAACATGTCAACTCACACAGTAGTTGTGAGCAAACATGGCTATTAGGGATGCCTTGTGTTGGGCGGAAATGGGAGACCCCAGTAACTTTGCATGCTCAGCCTGTGTCAGGGGCCACCAGGAGAAGTATACAGTCCACTGAAAGGTGCTGTGGTGGACGTGAACCCAAATGAGGAGCGCAGTCTGGAACGGGTGAGCAGCACCCCTCCAGGGCCACCACACTTTGAGACCACATACATATCCTATTACTTGGCAAATCTGCATTCATTCATTGATTTTCTAACCTCATCATTCTTCCCATACTTCCTGGCATTCTACCTGAAGAAGAGCTTTCTCTTTTGGGGGGCACAATTTTAAATAGTGTTAGCGTGTGCACTGAGGGTGGCGGTGAGTGAAGGAAGTGACTGAGGCACAGGTTGGTATCTGTGGGGGTAGAGCAGCAGGCAGAGGAGTCGGCCAGGGCAAAGGACTAGAGGCAAGAGTACACCTGGTGTGGTCAGAATCAGGAAAACAGCCAGTGTGGTGGGAGTGGGGCAGGTGAGAGTCCCGTGGGCCGCTGAGCCTCAGAGATGGTGGGTATATGCTGCTTTCAGGCTTCCTCGCTGCGTGGTGGCTTCAGGGCCATCATTCCCGACACGGTGGCTGAAGGGCAAGGTGATAGGGTGCCTTATGCCTTCTTGGCTCACCCTGGAGAGCCACACAGCATCATTTCAGCAGCCCAAATAGTCACAAAAGTTCACTCAGTGTCGAGGGGCAGAGACACAGCCTCCAGTTCTAGGTTGGGAGTGTTAACATTACAAATAAAACTGCCATGGGCGCCCCCAGAAGCTCAGCGGTAAAGCATCTTCCTTCTGTTTGGGTCATGAACTCAGGGTTCAGGGTCCTGGGATCCCGGCCTCTCTGCTCAGCGGGGAGCTTGCTCCTCTCCACCTCTCTCTCTCTGCCTACTTGTGGTCTCTCTCTGTCAAATAAGTAAATAAAATCTTTAAAAAAAATTTTTTTTAAATAAGAGAATTGCAATCCAGGACAAGCCAGCTTCTCCAATACCAGGAGAACCACCAAGGGAGGAGGTTGGGAGGGGCTGTTGCAAACAAAAGTCCACTGGAGGGGGCGCCTGGGTGGCTCAGTGGGTTAAAGCCTCTGCCTTCAGCTCAGGTCATGATCCCACGGTCCTGGGATCGAGCCCCACATCGGGCTCTCTGCTCAGCGGGGAGCCTGCTTCCTCCTCTCTCTCTCTGCCTGCCTCTCTGCCTACTTGTAATCTCTGTCTGTCAAATAAATAAATAAAATCTTTAAAAAAAAAAAAAAGTCCACTTGAGTACACTGAGAGTTTGAAATACAGTGGCTAAATCGTAGCTGTCTCTTTTATTAAAGATTTTTTATTTATTTGAGAGAGAGGTCACAGCGGGGGTGGGGGCGGTTAGGGGGACAAGTAGGCTTCCCACTGAGCAGGGACTCGGATGTGGAGCTCCATCCCAGGACCCTGGGATCATGACCTGAGCCCAAGGCAGAGGCTTCACCGACTGAACCACCCAGGTGTCCCTCTCTTTGGCTGGGCTGTGAAAGTCTGACTGGCTAAATTATGGCTGTCTCTCATGGTCTAGGTTGCGACAGTCTCTCATTGGCTGGGCTGTTGCTGGGCAGACGAGGAAAGCCTCTCCTCCTCCTGCTGGGGATAGTGGAAGTAACTAACACCCACTTGCAGAGTCCCTCTTCTGGTTGGGTCAGCAGTTGATGAGTGGTGGGGCCGGAGGGCGCCCTCTACCCTGAGCCTCCCGGCTACATTAGAGTGAGGCTTTCTGTTACTAATTTTCTTTCTTTTTTTTTTTTAAAGATTTTATTTATTTGACAGACCAATGACAAGCAGGCAGAGAGGCAGGCAGAGAGAGAGGAGGAAGCAGAGAGCCTGATGCAGGGCTCGATCCCAGGACCCTGGGATCATGACCTGAGCTGAAGGCAGAGGCTTTAACCCACCCAGGCACCCCTCTGTTACTAATTTTCACAGGAGGCACATGGAAATCCCACGGTAGGAGGAGCATGTGAGCTGGGTGAGGTCACTAGGGCATCTGAGCAATACAATATCCCACATTTGGTTTTTGCTTTCATGAAAGGAGTCGGGGACATTTGGAGCGGGAGAGTAGCACCACCAACTTTTTAAATGAGCTGCTAGCTGCTGTTTAGGGAAGACTGTGGGGTGGCCAGGGCTTAGGCAGGGAGACCAGTTGGGCTGGGAGCTGGCTGGGCTGTGGCAACATTGTGTCCCACGTGAAGCCTATGGTGGTGTAGGCCTTAGCGGACCCAGTGGAGGCGGTGAGAGGCACTTGGGTGCTGGTTGTGCCTTGAAGGTAGAGCCCATGGGCTGTGCTGCCAGCTCGGTGTAGGGCCATCCTGCACCTCCGGAGACCATTCTCAGGGAGGATCCCAGAGATGTCATTCCAGCCCTCCCTTTTCCGTCTTGTCGTCTCCTGTGGGGCTGCTCTCCCCATGGAGTAAAAGGTCTATCGCCGACATCCCCAACTCGGGCCTGGGTCTCACCGGGAGTCACTGCTGTCCCCTCATACCTTGCCTCCCACGCCCAGCCCGTCATCAAGTCCAAGGGACTCTGCCTACAGAATCAGCCTGATTCTGCCTGCTTATCCCAACCCCTGCTGCTGAGGTGCCACCATCTTCCTGGCTTCCCTGGACCTCCTTCCTCAGGAGCAGGTGGCTGTGTGTTTGGCCAGTTCCAAGCAGATCAGACCATGTCACATTCACAGACTCCTTCAAGGCTTCCTGTTACCCTGGGTGTCAATCCAAGCATTTCCGTGGCCTGTGGGCCAAGGTGCTAATTTGGCACAACTCGTTTGGCTCCCTGCTCAGTGGGGAGCCTGCTTCTCCCTCTGTCTCTCTCTCTCTCTCTGTCTCTCATGAATAAATAAATACAGTCTTTTTAAAAATATTTGGCAGAACTCACACTTTCGAAAAATGAGATCCATTCCGTAAAGCTGTTCTCAGAAAAACTATAGTTTTAAATTGCATATGATGATGATTTTCTATGAGGATCCGGAGGTGGGTCATCAAACAACCGATCATCTGTTTCAGCTGTGCCACAGCCACAGGAGTTTTAACTTAGAGAGATGGCTGAGTAATGACAGGGAGAGGCTGACATCATTGAGGAACATTCTTTACTACCTGCATTTCCTGCGAGGAGAGGCTGTGCCATGCAGAGAGGCACCAGTGTCCTCCGGAGCCAGAAGCAAGAAGGAGCAAAAAGCTTGGGCCAGAACCTCTGTTGGGGTCTTACAGGGAAGACCCGGCAAGGGAAACAGTTTGCCTTGGCTTGTCTGAGAATCCCAGTGGTCCTTGGTGCATAGTGCCTGTCCCTGTTGTCTGGTACCTGACCTTAGATAATTTAGGATGGAGGAGTATCACCTGGGTTTGTGCGAGGAAGACAGCGGTTCTGAGAGCGGGCCCTGGATCACAGGGGTGATGTGAACAACTGTGCCCATTAGTTCAGCCCTGTGATAAAGAGATGCCAACGGGGCACCTGGGGGGCTCAGTGGGTTGAGCAACTGCCTTGGCAGTCCTGATCCTGGATGTCTAGAATGGGGTCCCGCATCGGGCTCCCAGCTTGGCAGGGGGTCTGCTTCTCCCTCTAACCCTCTCCCCTCTTTTTTTTTTTTTTTTTTTTTTTTTTAAGTTTTTTTTTTTTTTTTTGTCGGAGAGAGAGCAAGCGAGAGCGAGCACAGGCAGACAGAGTGGCAGGCAGAGTCAGAGGGAGAAGCAGGCTCCCTGCGAAGCAAGGAGCCCGATGTGGGACTCGATCCCAGGACGCTGGGATCATGACCTGAGCCGAAGGCAGCTGCTTAACCAACTGAGCCACCCAGGCGTCCCTAACCCTCTCCCCTCTTATGCTCTTTCTCTCTCAAGTAAATAAAATCTTTTTTTAAAATGGGTGGCTCAGTTGGCTAAGCAGCTGCCTTCGGCTCAGGTCATGATCCCAGCGTCCTGGGATCGAGTCCCACATCGGGCTCCTTTCTCGGCAGGGAGCCTGCTTCTCCCTCTGCCTCTGCCTGCCGTTCTGTCTGCCTGTGCTCGCTCGCTCTCCCTCTCTCTGACAAACAAGTAAAATCTTAAAAAAAAAAAAAAGGTGCCAACAGGCAAATACCAGATATAATGAACAAAACACAGAATGTCCCGTGTCACAGCGAGAGCAGCTGAGGGTGACAACCCCATGGTGGACACGGGAAACTGTCAGGTGTCAGTCAAATCTGTTGCCACGACTCGGTCTCTGCTAAAGCAGTGTGTGGAGGAGGCTGCAGCTGCAGGGGAGACGATCCCAGGGGGCTGCGGAGCAGTCCCAGGTCCGTTAGTGGAGCTCAAGTCACTGCCCCCCTTCTCTTCTGGGAACCTCTCTGCTGTCCTCCCCTCAGGGAGGCAGGCAGCCTCGGTCCACAAGAGAGGAACTGGTGCACACTGAAGACCGTGGGAGCCAGAAGACTTCTGTCCAGCTCTGGGGCTCTGGGGCTCTGCGCCCCTCCCACTCCTCTCTGCATAGGGTGGGCAGTGCCTAGGGCAGGCCCCCTCAGACAGCAGGTCCTGGACCACTTCACCCCATCGTGTCCTCAGGGTGGGGCTAGCCCCTCGGCTCAGCAAAAGCTCTGCAGTGGGGCTGTGGCCATGCTCCATGGCCAGGTGAAGGGGGGTCTTGTGGAGCCATCCAGCAGCATTGACCTGCGCTCCCCTGTCTAGGAGGTGGCTGGCCACCTCTGCGTGGCCTCCCCGAGCAGCGTGGTGTAGAGGTGTGAGGCCCAGCGAGTCGCGAGCATCCACCTCTGCTCCCCAGGCTGCTAGCAGCTGGACAGCGGGCAGGTGTCCCCCGGCAGCAGCCCTGTGGAGTGCAGAGCGACTGTGCCTGTCCTTGAGGCTGGGGTCTGCCCCGTGGTCCAGCAGCACCTCCATGTCCTAGAAGAGGAGGGGCGGAGAGGGCAGATGCGGGCCCTGACCCCCATCTCATCCGGCCTCCCCCACCAACGGCCGCTTTCTCAGTGCTGCTTCCCCGCTGGGTGGAACGGGGAAGAGCTGGGCCAGCACCTCCGCGGTCCCGGAGGGCTCCTCCTCCAGCCCCCTACAAAGTCCAAGACTAAGCAGCCGGCGGCCTCCCTTCTGGCTGCCTGGGGGCCTGCTGGACTCCAGGACAGCCCTGGTGCTCGCTCCGTGTTTGTTGCTGCCAGTCACCAGGAGGAAGTCCGAATGCCGGGCCAGGCATCCTCACTCGGCCTCCCAAGAGAGGTTACAAAGGGCGAGGCCGCTCTCAGACCTCCCACAGCCGCCCGCCCGCCCTCCCGCCCCGCTCCGCCTGGCGGAGGAGCCCGCCCGCCCGCGCCCTCCCCGCAGCCAGGCCGAGCCGTACCTGCCTGCGGCCCAGGCTCGCCGCTACGCCGAGCGCCGCGGTCCCCACGCCGTCCCGGGCGTCCACCCGTGCCCCGCGCGCCAGGAGGAGGCGGAGCGCAGCCGTGCGCCCGGCCGCGGCCGCCACGGTCAGGGCCCCGTCCAGGCCCGCGCCCTCCGCCGCCAGCAGCTCCAGCACCGGCAGCCGGCCGCCCGCCGCCGCCCAGTGCGCCGCCGTCCAGCCGCGCGCGTCCGCCGCCGCGGGGCCCGGTCCCGACGCGTCCAGCAGGCGCCCCGCCAGCAGCGTGCGGCCCAGCGCCGCGGCCCAGTGCAGCGGCGTGAGGCCGGCCCCCGAGCGCGCCGCCGCGGGGGCCCCGCGCCGCAGAAGGAGCTCGGCCACCCGCGAGTGCCCGTGCCAGGCGGCCTCGTGGAGAGGTGTGCGCCCCGCTCGGTCGGCAGCTGCCACCGCCGCCCCGCGCCGCAGCAGGAGACGCACCAGGGGCACGTGGCCGCGCAGCACGGCCAGGTGGAGCGGGGTCCTGCCCGTGTGGTCCCTGTGGGCAGACAGGAGGGCACGCAGGGGGGCAGAGGCGCAAGTGGAAGGGCCCTTGCCGCCCTGCCCAGAGAAGGGACCCCTGCCAACTCCGCCCCGGGGCTCACCTCTCCTCCACACTGGCCCCTTGACGCAGTAGCTTTGTTGCCAGGCCCAGATGACCCCACCACACGGCTTGCAGCAGGCGCCCCCTGGCTTGCTGGGCACTGGGGCCTTCTGTCCCAGCTCCCAGGGCCTCCTCGGAGCCCAGCTCCACCCACCGAAGTTCCTGCGCAGCCCCTGCCTCTGTCACGTCTTGCTCCCCTGGCTGGGAGCTCCTGGAGTCCATCTGTGAAGAACAGGAATCCCTCATGGTTACTGGAGGCCACTGGCCATCCCCAGCCCATGTGTCCCCAGCCCAATATGAACCCCCCGCCCCCCATCGTCTCCCCAGGGAACCAGATTACCACTTAGCCTTCTGAAGGGTTTAACTCCCCATTTCCCCTAGAGGGGGTCCACCCTGGGCTCTGTCCCCCAGTTGGGGTTCCCAGGCAAGCCACGGCACCGTAGCCCTCTCGTGACACACCTGAAAGTGTGGAGGTGGACTGCCTGCTTCCAGAAGCTGGGAGGCTGGGACTGCAGCTGTAGGTGGGGATACACTGTGGTCTCCTGGGCCCGGTTACTGGTCGCTTCTCTGCACTGTTTACTCAGCACCTTAAGGAGACACACCCTGGGGGCTGGCAGCAGCCCCTGCCCCAGCACCTTTCCTCCCCTGCCAACCGCCAGGGCTCTTGGTTGGGCCTCCCTCCTGGGAGACAAAGGCCAGGCAGGCCGAAACAGGCCCACAGCCTTTGCTGTGCCAGGACTTGCCCCAGAGAGGCACCCACGTGCCTCCCTCGGGCCCTGCTCCTCCCCCCACTCCTGTCTCTGCGGGCTAAGCCCACCTCTGCGGCTACAGCTTGGCTTCTCTCCTGATTCCAGGCTGGGGAAAGGAACAGGGTAAATGGGGCCCCTCCCCCCACACAGAGGCCACGCCAGGATAGAAGACTGACCAGGGACGCCAAGCAGCTGGGATGACACTGTGGGGAGTAGGAAGCCCCTTGAGGGCAGGTTGAGGCAACTCAGCAGAGGCTGTGAAAGGGGCAGAGCCCTGCCTGGACACTAGAAGGAGGGAGTCAGACAAAGGAGTTTTAGGAGAGTCAAGTCCAGAGGATGAGAAGTGGCGCTTCAGGAGAGGGCCTGTGTAAGGCCTCCAGGACTGGTCACCTCAATGTGGGGGCCCTGACTCGGAGAGTACCTTATCATCCCCAGTCCCCGGGGTAGGCCACCTGTCCAGACCCCAGACAGGAGCGGGCGGTATAGCCCAGCTGCCTCTTATGACTGTCCACTGGGAGGCAACATGGCTTGGGGCAGGGGTCGTGTCTTTCCCCGCCCCCTGAGTCCCCAGCTGCTGTACACACTCCCAGGAATGAGGTGTCCTCAAGGCCCTGCCTTGCCACACCCCAGGCCCCAGCTCCTGCTCTAGAACAGCAGCAGAACACTGACATTCCACCCCCCCCCCACCCCAGAGCAGCCTCCCCAGGTACCAGATCCAAAGGGTGGATCTCTGCCAAGGGGCTGAGTGGCCCCATTCCCCCCCCCCCAACTCACATGGACTCTATCCTGTGAGCCTCAGTCACTCTGTTCAAATGTCGCCTCCCCGGGGTGCCTGGGTGGCTAAGTCAGCTGGGCGCCCGCCTTTGGCTCAGGTCATAGTTTACCACCTAAGCAGCAAAACCAAGAGATCAAAGCTGTCTGTTCCCTGCTTCCCTTGGCAAATGGCGGGGTGAGGGGGTCATCAGGAGAGGTGGGGGGGACAGGGCAGCTCTTGCCAAAAAGCTACGTCCATGTTTCGCTGACCCCTGGCAGGCCTGGTGGAAAAATCTCACACCCTGCTAAGAGCCAGGGAAGCCTAGAACCTGCCCTTCCTGAAGGCGGACATCCGTGGGAGCCGGCTGCATGGCTGGTCCTCCCGCCGTCTGCCCCAGCCCAGAGCCCTGCCGTTCACTCCGGTATGGATTCACGCAGGCCTGCCGGGAACCCCGCACAGAGCTGTTCCTTACGAAGCAGAGGCCCACGTTGGCCTCCTTTACCACTGGGTCCACAGAGCCTAGAGCCATCCCGGCACACTGAGGGAGCTCGGCGAGTGTTTGCTCTGTGAGTGAACGAATGCAAGAGGGACATGAGCAGAGGCGGGAGCTTATGGGAAGCAGACAGGTGGCCGCCCCACCCGAACCCTGGGTCTGAACGTTATCATTCGCACCGTTTTCTACCCTAAATTATTTGTATCTGAATAAGCAAACAGCTAGTATAAGATCTGGATACGTGTGCACTTGGGAAAATAATTCAGTTGCGCGCGCGTGTGTGTTGGGCAACAGGGCTTGGCGTGGGCTGCAGGGAGCCTCCGCTCACCTCCTCACCGAGGCCTGCCTTAGGCTTGCACGCCTTCGCCCCGCCGTGCATGACCGCTGCCATCCGCCATCCACATGTGTCTGCAGGGAATTCACGTGCTGGAAAGTGTCAGAGGAAAAGTTGGATAGCAATGGAGCCCATGGTGGGGAAGGCATGAGAGGGAGCCATTATCTGATGCCCTCCAGCTTGTGCATTCAGCTCGCACGCAGGCAAGCGGCTCCCAGTGTCAGCTAGTTAGGTGAGCGCTGTTTAAATTGGCCGTGTTATGGGGCACCTGGGTGGCTCAGTGGGTTAAAGCCTCTGCCTTCAGCTCAGGTCATGATCCCAGGGTCCTGGGATCGAGCCCCGAATCAGGGTCTCTGCTCAGCAGGGAGCCTGCTTCCTGCTCTCTCTCTGTCTGCCTCTCTGCCTACTTGTGATCTTTGCCTGTCAAATAGATAAATCTTAAAAAAAATAAATAAATAAAATTCTACCTGCTACCTTGTCTGAGGAAAGCAGCTGCATTCTTGGGACTGACTGGGAAGCAAGGGCTTTTGGTGAATGCACTCAACATGACATCCATGCTTTCTCCAGCCTCCTACCTCTGGGTCCGGGGTCTGAGCTGCGGCCCACAGCCCACGTCCGTCTGTCCTGCCCACTTCTCCTGCTTCATGGGGCATTTTTGCAACTTGGGAGTTTTTTTCCGTAATCTGGTCCTTGCCAGCTTTTAGTAAAACCTAGGACCGACCTCTCTGACTTTGCCTCCATTTCAAAGATGTGCCTTTCCAGTTGGCTGAAAATTTTACAGACTTCTCACTTAGTCCTATACTATCTCTCTGATAAGATACAAAGCATGCTGCTTCACATGATGTAAGGGCCTATGGAACACCTGTGTGGCTCAGTCCTCGGTGTCTGCTTCCACCTTCAGGTCATGATCCTGGGGTCTTGTTAAAGAGCTGGTTTTCCTGCCCAGCAGGCAAGCCTGTTTCTCCCCCCTACCAACTCTGCTTCTGTTGCCCTCTTGTCAAATAAAATCTTTTTTTTTTTTAATATTTTATTTATTTACTTGACAGGCAGATCACAAGTAGGCAGAGAGGCAGGCCGGGGGAGGGGGGAAGCAGGCTCCCCACTGAGCAGAGATCCCGATGTGGGGCTTGATCCCAGCACTCTGGGATCATAACCTGAGCCGAAGGCAGAGGCCTTAACCCACTGAGCCACCCAGGTGCCCCGTCAAATAAAATCTTAAACAAAACAAAATAAAATAAAATAAAATGCTGCGTGCTATGTAAGAAAAGCCTAATGTCTGTTGGGGTTAAGAGCATTTCAGTGATATTTGGGTAAATAAGTTGGGGTTTACGGAAGGTCAGGGAAGGCTTTCTCACCTGTTGAAATAATGGAATGCATACTCTGTCTTCAGGACGGATGAGACTCACAAAGGATGCTTGTATTTGTAGCCTCTGTTATTGAGCACCTACTGTATGCTGGGTCCTCCACTAAGTGGTCCTCGTGCATTGCTCCCGTGGCCTCTCAGCAGGCACCACCCAGTGTTGCCCCTGTTTTACTGAGGCTGAGGAAGGCCAGGCTTGGGATGAGAGCACCAGCAGGGACGAAGGCTGGGAAGTGCAGTGTGTGGCCACCTCAATACAGCAGCCGCTGATGGGGCCGTTGTCAGAGTCACAACCTATGAAATGAAGTCGTTGTGTGGGGGAGCTGGAAGCAGGGAGAGGGCGGGCCCGGGAGGGAGGAGGGCCCCAGGGCCAGGACAGCTGTGCAATCCCTGACCAGAACACACAGGAGCTGGCTGGGGACACTAGCCAGGGCTGGAGCTGCAGTTGCCTGGCAGAGAGAGTCCCAGCCTGGCAGCAGGGGAAACTGAGGCAGTGGTGTGGCCCTGGATACTGATGTTCAGAGCTGGGCCTACCTGGGCCAGGGCGCTGTCCTCCATCTGGGTCCACCATGGTTGCTGGGCTCTGGGTGGGAGTCTGACCTGGGGACCCAGGTCCTGCTGTCTCACTACTGCTGGGAACCCACCAGGCCTGCTGCCTGGGAAAGCATGAGTGAACAGGAGAAGGAGACGGAGGAGGATGAGGGAGGGGGCACTTCTGACAGGGCACCCATGCTGCCAGGAAGACTTCCCGACTGCCAGGCCTCAGCCCTGATGTCCCCAGGATGGGTAGGCCTGGCTGTCCACGGCTTGGGGACCCTGTTGCTGCCTGGCCAGGCCCTGGCGGGGCTCCTGCTGCAGCTGCTGCTGCCTTCGACAGCGTTCCTGCTCGTGCTGCTGCCCTCGGCTGCCATCGTGTACCTGGGATTCCTGTGCCACTCGAGGGTGAGCTAGGCCCTCCATGGGCAGGGTGGAGGCTGGCTGGGGCCCTTGGGACTGGGGGTGGGGGTTGTCCTGCAGACCTGCAGGGCCCTGGGCTGTAGGTAAATCTCGCCCTTTCAGCATGGCCCCCTTGTCCCAGAGACACATGTGCCCCTCCCTGGAAAGCCCCTTTTTCTGCCAGGCACCACCCCCCCCCCCCACAGCCACAGAAAAAGGGCTTTTGTCTGTCACTGGAGTGGACAGCTCCCTCCCCTTGAGAGGCCCCTAGCCTTGTACCAAGGGCCACCAGGGCCTGGACAGCTGGGCATGGTGGGAAGAGGAGGGGGGTTCCAGAAAGAGAAGATGAAGATATGGCCAAAGCTCTCCAGGACATCGCCCCTACCCGTCCCCACAGCTACTAGGAGACCTTTCCTGCCCTGGGCTGGATTTCCCCGTGTGGAATGGGCTATGGCTCGGTCTAAGGAAGGGGCATGCATGTAGGTAGCCATGCCATGGGTCCTTCTTCCTTAGGCATGAGGGAGGGGGGGTGGCAGGGGGATGAAGACGGGGCCGCGGGAGAGACGGTGGCGCCTTCTGGGAAGAGACACCGGGAGGAGCTCGAGGTCCGATGCCCACGTGGGGGAGGGCCCCGGGAAAGCAGAGACGGGAGGAAAGCCGCGATGAGACAACCGGGGAACAAGTTTCTGAGCCTCCCCTCAAGGGACTCCTAATCAGGGCATTTGCCGCTTGGGCCCCGGATCTCCCGTTCATGACTCAGAAATGCCTGGCCCCAGGCGGCCCCAGCCACCCCCCTCCGCCAGGCCTCAGACCCGCGCCCAGGCCCCAGCCCTCGGGTCCGCACTGATCGCCCCCGCCGCCTGGTCCGCCTTCTCCCGCCCCCGGTCCCTTGCCAGGCCCCGCCCCCGGGCCGCATCCCCGCCCCGTCCGTCCTCCGGGCCCCGCCCCCAGGCCTCTGCGGGGCCACGGGCTGCCCTGCCGCTCCCCGCCCCGCCCGACCGCTCGCCTCGCCCGCAGGTTCACCCGGCTCCCCGCCCCGCGTGCCGCGCGCTCCTCTCGGACAGGGGCTCCGCGGCGCTCATCGTCCTCGGCTTCCTCTCGCTGCCTCCGCTGCTCGTGCTTGCCTCGGCCGCCCGCGCCCGCCTGGCCCGGCGCCTCCGCGCGCTGCTGCCGCCCGCAGCCTGGAGCCCTGGAGCCCGCCGCCGCGCTGGGCGCCGCGACCGTGGGCGAGGGGGACGCCACCTCGACGGCGACGAGCCGCTCTGCGCCTGGGTGTGAGCCCCGGAGGCCTCTCCAGGGCCGAGACTCCCGAGTCCGGGAAGGGCTCCCCGGCCTCCGCCCCGCCCCGTGAGAGAGCCCCCGGGCCTGCGGTCTTGGGGCGTGCGTCCCGGTGCCCGCCTGGAGACCCGCGGGGCTCCGTGCGCAGCGCGTGGGGCGGCCGCGAGGTGGCGCCAGACACGCCGGAGCCGAGGCCGGGCTTCCGACGGCCGCCCCGCCCCGCCCCGCGCCGCCCCGCGCCGCCCTGCCGGCCGCTGCGCCGTGGAAACGCCCGCGGCCCTGTGTCCAGGCGGGCCTCCCGCTCGCTCGCTGTTTCCGACCCCCGGACTCTCCTGCGCTCTGGCCAGTTTCTTCGTCTCCTTCCAAGTTTCCCTAGTTGCTGGGTGAAGTCTAATCTGCCAATTAGCCTGGTCACTTAATTTCGTTCTTTGATTAGCGTATCTAGAGGTTAGACTTGTTTCTTGTTCAAATCTCGTCATTTGTGACGGTCTCTTCACGCTCGTTCAACTTTTAGGTTCCAGTTTTGCTTCCAGATTCCATGTGGGAGCAGTTCCCACATGGTTACTTTGTAACACCTGACGGCCACAATGTCTTACTCTCTCGGGGCGGGGGGTCCGAATCCGTTATTTGTCGTTTCCGATGAGGCTCACTGATGGTGTATTGTTTCTTTGAGCGGTGGCTCCTTTCCCCTGTCCGCCGCACCCGTGAACATCCTGGGGACATGTCGCTCCCGGAAGGAGTCCCTCTGCGAGGCGGCCCTACCTGGGCCCTGCTCGGTCCTGTGCGGGCTTCGGTAATGGCAGGTGCGCGTCTCCATCCTTGGGTCGCGGGCCCCTCTGCTATGCCACCTGTTTCCTTTCATCTTCCCGCGTTTGTTTGTTTATTTATGTATTCTTAGTGCTTTTAATTTGGGGGGAGCCTTGAAGATATTTACTTACTTATAAGCCCAGCAGTATATTAAAAATATATTTCTCGAGGCACTTGACTGGCTCAAGTCAGCAGCACGTGTGACTCTTTGTGCATGTGTCTTTAGAGCTTGTGACTCTTGGTCTCAGAGTTGTGAGTTCATGCCCCACGTTGGATGTACAGTTTTTTTTTTTTATAAAGGCAATTTTATTTATTTGTTTAAAGATTTCATTTATTTGAGAGAAAGAGAGAGCAAGAGAGCACAAGCCGGAGGGAGGAGCCCGCTTCCCGCTTGCAGAGAGCAGCCTGATGCCCCCCATCCCAGGACCTGAGCCAAAGGCAGATACTTAACCGACTGAGCCACCCAGGCGCCCCCAGATGACTTAAAAAAACAAACAAACAAACAAACCAAAAATGTGTTTCTCGTAATTTGTCCAGAATCTAGGGGTAGCTGAAAGGCCTCTTCAGGGATCTAGCATCCTCTGCAGCCGGCAAGGCTGTGTGTGTGAGCAACAGGGTGGGGACTTTAGATGTGCTTGAAGATCAGGGCTCAGGGTTCAGGCTCATTCTGTGGCCTCGAGCAGAGCGCGGTGTGTGGCAGCTCAGATCCCACAGGAGTTCTTGGGGTTTTCCAATTGTCTGCACCCAGTCAGACAGGAGCCTGGCCCGCTGCCCAGCGCCCAAGACTAGCTTCCCCTGGTCTGAAGTCGCCTTCCTTCCCCTCCTGCCCGAGGCTGGGCAGGCTCTGGCCAGGCTTCGGAGATGAGGGCCCTCCTGAGGATCCTCCTGGCCCCAGTGTCATCAAAACAACAGCTGGGCCTGGTGGGGGGGAGGCCTTGGTGGGGAACTCAGCTGCCAGAGCCTCAAGGGTTCCTAAGGTGTGTCCCAACTTCCCAGGCCAGCCCCAGGGGCCCTGTGTGGCCTCCAGCTGACCCCAGGGATGTGTTGCCTCAGCCCCAGCTCTGCCCCCACCCACTCACAAAAGGAGCACCTGCGAGGGGGTGGGTGAGTGGGGAGTAACAGAAGAGGCCGAGTGGTCTGCTTTTAGAGGGTTGGTCGGGAAAGCCAAGGGCTGAGGCACTGGATTACTGCTGGGGCAGGCACAGATCTCTATTTTGGTCAACAAATGCTTTTTTCCCAGGTGCCTAGGCCCCTGACCTGTACGTGTACCTGGTCATGGGGGTCTCCACAGTCCGTGTGTGTGCGTGTGTGTGCGCGCGCTGCATGTTTGTGTAGATGTGCACGCATCCGTCTGTCTGCTTCCCGAACACCCCAGGCAGAGTCATCCTCCCAACCCCACGGATGGGGAGATGAGGCTCTGTCAGCTTCCCTGACCTGCCCCAGGTCATTTATTCATTCAGAGTGTTTCCTGCAGTGGGCGCTCAGGTGTCCCCCTCAGACCCTGGGGGCAGCTAGCTGAGCTCTGGGAGATGAGGCCAGTTCATTCCCTCTGAGGGCTGAGTGCCTCCCTCCTGCCCCCTGGGCCCCACCCTGACCTCTGTGGAGCCCCCCCAGCAAGGTGCTGGTGCTGGTCTGTCCCTCCCCAGTCTCTATTTACCAGTCCAAACTGGACTGGACTGTGCCTGGGGCTGGGACTGAGTTTGGTGATCAGCTCCCTGTGGCAGATGTTTCCAGCAGAGGGAACCAAAGCTGGGGTCCCGGGGCGCCTGGGTGGCTCAGTGAGTTAGGTCTCTGCCTTCGGTTCGGGTCATGATCTCAGGGTCCTGGGATGGAGCCCCGCATCGGGCTCTCTGCTCAGCAGGGAGCCTGCTTCCCCCCTCTCTCTGCCTGCCTCTCTGCCTACTGGTGCTCTCTCTCTATGTCAAATTAAAAAAAAAAACAAAAAACAAAAAACAAAAAACCGGGGTCCCACCTCAGGAGGGGCGCACTAATTCAGGTCTCTACAGGCCAGAGACTCAGGAGTCTGGATGCCGGCCTTCCTCTCTGCCCTCTCCCACCCCAACCCCGGGCCTCCCTACTGTCCTGACACACCGGTCAGCTGCCTCCCTAGGGTCTCGGCACTTCCTGCAGCTCGTGCCCACCGGTCTGACATGGCCCCACCCTTGTCAGGAAAAAGAAGTAGACATGCATCCTGGCAGGCACACGCCTGCTTGTCCCCCATCCAGCTTGGCAGCCCTTGGAGCCCAGGTCTGCGTGTCCCCAGAGCAGAATATGGCATTGGCTGGCCCTTGCAGAGACCGGATGGGATGAAGGCAGGCAGGGTGGTAGCCGCCCCTCGCCCAGGCTGCCCGCTCTGCTGTTGCCAGCTCTGGGACCACAGAGGGCAGGCCTGGGCTCCTGGGCCATGAGAGGACAGACCTCCAGACCCTTAGATGCTGGCATGTTCCTGACCATAAACAGGCAGGTGGAGTCCAGAGGATGTGTGGGTGTGGCAGCTGGGCAGGGGGCCGAAGGGACCTCTGGGCCCTGCTGCTCCGGCCCCCCTCCCTTTGCCCCCCTTCCTGTTGTGGGGTGGGTTCTGAGGGCCTCTGGCTTGCCCCACACCTGCCTCAGGACCACAGCAGCCGCTGTTCCTCTTTCAGTGCCCCCAGTGTGTGCGTATGTGAGGTACAAACATGTAAAAAACAGGCACGGGGCACCCCACTGGGTAGGGTGGGGACACACACTGCTCTGCCCCTCGGGCCCAGAGTGCCCTCGGGCTGGGGTCAGAGGCCCCGGGAGCTGCCCTTTTTCCTAGGGTCAACATGACCACAGTGAGCTGGGGACAAAGGGCCCTTCTTCTCTGCAGAGGCCTGGACTGTGTGGAGGAGGAGTGTTCCCGTGGACCCTGTGGGGGCAGGGCCTTCAGAGAGCCGCGTCCCCAGGGTTCCCAGAAGCCCTTCCACCTGCCTGTGGAGCAGCGGGTGGGGTTAGGGTGGGGTGGCCCGGCACCAAGAAGTGATGCTCTGGGGCTCTCAGCCGGGGAGGCGGGGGGGAGGGGGGGGGGGGACGGGGGGGGGGGGGGGGGGAGGGCCGGGGCTGGGCGAGCCTAGGGGAGGGAGAGGGGGGGAGGGCGGGACCTGCCCCCTCCTGGCTGCTCTGTCCTTCCCAAAACCCCTGGCCTCCCAGCCTGCCTTTCTTCCGAGAGGAGGTTTCCGGATAATTATATTTGTGCTTCCTCTGGCATCTGCCTCAAGCCCAGCCCTGACCCCAACTATGACACTCCTGGCTGACCCCCACGCTCCCTGGGAACCCTCCCTCTGCCCGAGTCTCCCGTGGGGAAGTGCAGGGTGCTGGAATGAGACTTGCCTTGATGCAGCAGGAAAGCCTCAGGGCCTAGCAGGGGCTGGGACTAGAGCTGGCCACACCGCGGGGGGTGGCGGTGGGTGGGGGTGGGGGTGGGGGGCCCTCCCAGGGGTCAGGTGAGAGCTCAGCTCCCTGCGAGCAGCAGGGATGACAGAGCAGAGGGAGGAAGAATGTACCAGGGCTGGTGGCCAGCTCAGCCAAGTCTGGGCAGAGGCCCTGGCAGACCAGTCCGAAGACGGGGCCTCTCATCCCTTCTCCGTCTCGCGGAGAGGCCGGAGGGAGGAGGGCAGCTGCTTCCTCGAGGGCCTGAGTCATGGCCAAGAAGACCCGCTCAGTTTTTCCAGAAGGGACGGAAAGTTCCCTGCCGGCCCAGCAGCACAGGCTGAAGTGGGGCTGGGGCCTGCCTGCTACACCGGGAATTAGGGGCCAAGCTGGGGAGCTCCTGCCTTGCCCCAGGGCGGTCCGCCATGGCCCAGGATCCGCCCCTGGCTGGGGGCTGCCCAGTGAGACAGAGGATGAACCAAGAAGGGTTTGCTCACATTTACCTGGATGGTTCCACCCCAGGGTTCCCAGGGTCGGCTCTGGGTGAGAGCCCCAGCCTCCAGCTGCTTCTGCTTGGCCATGGCCTTGACTCACTGTCCCCAGCAGCAGCAGCGGTCCCGGTCAGCCTGTGTGCTTTGGGGCCGGAAGCCAGACAAGGCCCCCCTGGGAGGCACACCCTGGACTTCAAGGGCCAAAGCCTGTTGTGACACCCCCCCCACCCCCAACGACAGGGCCCAGGCAGAAGCACCAGGCCATTTCTGGTCCCAGAGGAGGCCTGAGGTCTGTGGAGCTGAGCCAGCACCGCCGTGCCAAGACTCCCTTCGAGGGGGTGGGAGCGACGGGGACACAGTTCCCGCTTGTTCCGGCCCGGATCCTCCAGCCTGGCTGAGCCACTTCCTTTTTTAGGCAAAGCTGGAGCTCCGGCCCATCCCACACAGTGTCTCACCTGCCATAAAGGGAGGAAGGAACACCACTGAGTCCCATCCGTCCGTGCTGTGAGCACCCTCCTGGGGAGGGGGGAGGGGAGGGGACATCCTGGCAGAGACACCCCTGCCACCTCACACGGGGGACCTGTGCCTGCCCAGCTCCACAGAGTAGTGGCTGGGAGAAGCCAGTGGTCTCCATAGTGACAGACCTTGGGGCACCTGGGTGGCTCAGTGGGTTAAGCATCTGCTTTCCGCTCAGGTCATGATCCCAGGGTCCTGGGATTGAGCCCCACATTGGGCTCCCTGCTCAGCAAGAAGCCTGCTTCTCTCTCTCCCACTCCCCTGCTTGTGTTCCCTTTCTGGCTATCTCTCTCTGTGTCAAATAAATAAAATCCTTTAAAAAAAAGAAAAGAAGAAATAGTGAGAGACCTCATCTGGACCCTCAGCTCCTGCCCAAGGGGAGGCCATCTGCCCTAAGGCCTGAGCGGCTTCAGGATGCTGACTGCTGTCAGCCACCCCTGGTGTTAATGGGTCCCTCCAGAGGGCTTGGGGGCCTGCCCTTGGTCCTGGAGTCGGATCTTGGGTCAAGCCCTGGGCCCCTCATTGGGCAGGGTGTATGGGGACAACATACATGTAGTTCCAGCATGGTCACACTGGACAGGGCCTGAACCAGCCATTCCCAGCTCCTATGCCTCTTCCTCCAAGCAGCCAGGCAGAGGTGGGGGAAGCTCCCCTTCAGACCCCTGCACCCTCCCAATGCCCCCTTTCCTTTCTAAGTGTCCAGCTCACAACACCTATCCCTGTCTCAACCCTGTGGTAGAAGTGAGTCCAGGGCCCCAGCCTTGCTAGAGTGACCTCGTTCTCCGTGTCACCCCCACCCCATCGCACCCCCTGGGTTTCCCTTGGGCCTGATTTCAGAGACTCATAGCACTGGGGGTGGGGTCACGGGCGGTGGGCCTAGCGGTGGGAGTCCGGCCTGAGAGCTCCCTGCTCTGCTCCTGGCTGGGGGCAGGGGGCAGTGGGGACCCCGAAGCCTCCCAACCGGGAAAGAGAGCTGCAGTGTCTGTGTCTGTGCACGCCCACGCGCGTGTGCCGCGGTCGCACCTCCGTGAGCGCTGCGTGTCGCTACCCGCCCGGGTCTCTCCGCGCGCACGGCTCCCGCCTCCCGGAGCCTGTGCGCCTCCGCACGCGGGGTGAGTGTGCACCGGGGGCGGGGCCTCGGGGACGGGGCCTCCCGGGGGCGGGGTCGGGGCCGGCCTGCGCGGCGGCGCGCCCTGCAGTCCCCGAGCGAGCGAGCGAGCGGCGAGAGGAGGCTGAGCGCGCCCCTTCCCGCCGCGCGATGCTGCCCTGGACGGCGTTCAGCCTGGCCCTGAGCCTGCGGCTGGCGCTGGCGCGGAGCGGCGCCGAACGTGGTGAGTGAGGCCGGAGGCGGGCTGGGCTCCAGCTCGGGCGGCGCCCCTAACCCCCGCTGCCTGCGCGGGGCAGTCTCTTCCCCTTCCGCGGCCGCGGGGTAGGGACGGCCGCCGGGCACCCCACCCACCTGCGGTGGGCGGACCCAGGTGCCCCCCACCCCCCGCCCCCGCTGCCTGGCGGGCGCCAGATGTTGTGGGGGGCGGGTCTGGAAAGGGAGGGAGAGGCGTCTGTCGCGGAGGGGGTCCCTGCCTCAGTTTCCTTTTCCTTGGGATGACCCTTAGTAGAGGGCTGGGGTGGTAAGAGGGCTCGGGTCGCCCCACCGGATTGGGGGAAACAGAGGGAAACAGAGGCCGCAAGGCACAGATCAGAACCGAGACACCGCAGCTCCTGTCTGCCCTTGGCGCAGTGGTGGAAGGGGTCCTGTTGCCCCCTGGGGTGCCGGGAGCAAGGGGAAGGGTTTGGAGGGGCTGGTGGGCCCTCAGGCTACTGCAACAGGTAATCTGCTTCCTGGGTCCAGAGGAGGGGTGACATCATCTGCAAGTGGGGTCATGACTCCAGCCTGGCCATATGGGCTGTGACCATGCTCTGTGCCCCTCATCTGTCTACCTCAGCCCCCAGTCTGCCCAGCCACTTTGTGCCTCCCATTCCCAACAATGAGTCGCTTTACCTGGAGGCTGGGCTGTGGGCCTGAAGCCAAGCCTGAGGAGACCACCCCCGTGACCCAGGCCTGTCCACCCACACTCCTGGGGGCTGGGCCAGGACCCTTGGCTCCAGCCTGCAGAGAGTGGGCTGAGCAAAGGGAGGTTGGAGGGGCTTAGAAGGGGTGGCTCTCCGTGACAGATGAGACCTGAGCCCAGAGAGCACCCCAGGCATATGACCAGGGTGCAGAGCTTGAACCCACTGAGACTGTGGGCCACTTGTTGGCTCAGGACCCCTCTTCCCCTTTCCCCAGGGGTGCCAGCTTCAGGACCTTTGGGGGTGGGGCTGAGCAGACTTTCAGGGCCTACTTGGGTAAGGACAAGCTCCAGCTTAGGGGAAGCTCAGACCCTGGGGGTTCTGCCTTGGGTGTGGGGCTGTCTGGGGGCCACCACCTGGGGCTGAACCCTCCCCTCTCCCCCAGGCCCCCGAGCATCGGCCCCCCAGGGGGACCTGCTGTTTCTGTTGGACAGCTCGGCCAGCGTGTCTCATTATGAGTTTTCCCGAGTTCGGGAGTTTGTGGGGCAGCTGGTGGGCCTGCTGCCCCTGGGCCCCGGGGCTCTGCGTGCCAGCCTGGTGCATGTGGGCAGCCGCCCGTACACCGAGTTCCCCTTCGGCCAGCACAGCTCAGGTGAGGCTGTCCAGGATGCCATACGTACTGCAGCCCAGCGCATGGGCGACACCAACACTGGCCTGGCGCTGGCGTACGCCAAGGAGCAGCTCTTTGCGGAGGTGGCGGGGGCCCGGCCAGGGGTGCCCAAGGTGCTGGTGTGGGTGACAGACGGCGGCTCCAGCGACCCCGTGGGACCCCCCATGCAGGAGCTGAAGGACCTGGGTGTCACTGTCTTCATCGTCAGCACTGGCCGCGGCAACCTCCTGGAGCTGTCAGCTGCTGCCTCGGCACCCCCCGAGAAGTACCTACACTTTGTGGATGTGGATGACCTACACATCATTGCCCAGGAACTGAGGACATCCATTCTGGGTAGGTAGCCAAGGAGCCCCGGGAGAGGTGCAGGAAGAGGGACTTGAGGGCCTGGAGCAGGGGCCAGGGGCCTGGCCAACGGCACTTTGTGGGGCCTGGTCAGCAGGGAGGTAACTCACAAGGCTTCTCTCTGCATCTTCCAGGGACACGGTCAGGCTGTGCGCCCTGTAGGCCCCACTGCCTGGGGCTCTAGCGGGCAGAGGGTCAGGCCTGAGTAAACACATGCAGGGGGCTTTCCCTGCTGATACTGATGGGCCCACCCCAGGGTGGAGGGCCTGGAGGGGCCGGGTGACCAAGGGGCTGCATGTGGTGGGATGTGGTTAAATGGAGAGGAAGAGGGGGGCCCAAGCCTGAGGACTGTGCCGATGGACAATGCAGGCTCCTGTACATGCCTGCGGGTGAGAGAGCCGGGTCGGGATGGCCTGGGGTTGCACAGAGCACAGGCCCTGCCACCCTAGGGGGAGGACAGTTGCGAGTGACTTGGCGCCAGTGGTGGTTTGGGGACTTGCTAAGGAGGAGGCTGGACCAGGGAGGGCCCCCTGCGGGCTAGCAGCTCCTCACCAACTTCCTTACAGACCAGCTCCGCACCCCCCCACCCAGCCAAACCTCACGGTGGGAGGGCTGGAGATGAAGGGCCTGATTACTGGCTCAGCTGGCTCTATCCACTGAAAAATGCCACTAACCCCAGGATTCTTCCTGAGCCTCCGCCTGTGGGTTAATCATCCACCAAAAACTGAAAGGAGTTGGACTGTGGATTGCAGGAGGCAGAGGGTCCTTTCAGAGATTTCTCCCAGGGATACCTGGGCTCTGGTGGCCCCCGAGTCAGCCACTGTGACTGAGTCTGGAGGGGACAGCAGGAAGAAAACAAGCAGCTGGACAGAAGAACCCAAGGCTGCAGGGCAGTGAGGCAGTGTGGCAGGGGCTCTAGGGGTGGGGTGGGGTCTGAATCTGGGGGATGGGCAGGAGAATGAGTGCCAGGCTGACAGCTGGAGCACCTGACATTAAATGAGGAAGCATGAGGATCCCAATGGGCGTAACTGCCCAGACAGTTATCAACCTTACCTGCCTGCATGGTCACTCAGATGGCCATGTAGTGTCACAGGCTCAGGAGTAATGCACATTTGGGGGTCCCACTCTGGAGCCCCCCCTCCTAGAAATCTGAGGCAGGTGGTATTCTGACTGCTCGCCCAGCTTCTCTTAGAGTTGTCACGTCACGCCCCCTTGGGGTGTCCCCCCACCTGTGGCCCCCCATCTTCTGGCTGCCCCAGTGGTGCCCCTTTGCATGGGCTGTTCAGAGCTGACCCCACACTCTGTGCTGGCCACTGGGGCCCAGGAAGGGTGCTGGCCCTCTGTTCTAAAACACCACCTTTGAGGGGCCCTGTTTAGGCCACTGGAGTGGTGGGAAGTGGCCACGACGGCTCCTCACCTGTTGGAGTTTGTCGCTGAGCGCCTGATGGGGTCCCAGATTCCGTAGCCCAGCCCTGTCACTGGGTCATGTATCATTCACGGCTGCGGTGGCGGAGCCTGGGCTGTCCCCCCACATCTCCCTGTCCCGTCCGCCCTGAGTCAGCAGTCAGGGACCCAGGCCGGGCGACAGGAGACCTGACGCCCTGCACCACCCGCAGACGCGATGCGGCCGCAGCAGCTCCGCGCCTCTGAGGTCACGTCCAGCGGCTTCCGCCTGGCCTGGCCACCCCTGCTGACCGCAGACTCCGGCTACTACATGTTGGAGCTGGCGCCCAGCACTGACCCGGGGACCGTGCGTCGCCAACAGCTGCCGGGGAACGCCACGAGCTGGGCCTGGACCAACCTCGACCCCGACACCGACTACGAGGTGGCGCTGGTGCCCGAGTCCAACGTGCACCTCGTGAGGCCGCAGCACCTGCGGGTGCACACGCTGCCGGGTGAGCTCGGCGCGGAGGGCGGGGCCGAGGGCGCGGGGCGGGGCCAGGACGAGACCTCGCCCCCTCCGCCCACGCGCCCGCCCCCTCCACCCCCAGAGGAGGCGGGGCCGGAGCGCATCGTGGTCTCGCACGCCCGGCCGCGCAGCCTGCGCGTGAGCTGGGCCCCGGCGCTGGGCCCGGCCGCGGTGCTCGGCTACCACGTGCAGTACGGGCCGCTGCCGGGCGGCGCGGCGCAGCGCGTGGAGGTGCCCGCGGGCCGCAACGGCACGACGCTGCAGGGGCTGGCGCCCGGCACCGCCTACCTGGTGACCGTGACGGCCGCCTTCCGCTCCGGCCGCGAGAGGGCGCTGTCCGCCAAGGCCTGCACGCCCGACGGCCCGCGCAGCCGCGCCCCGCGCCCCCAGCCGCCGGGGGCCGCGGGCCGGGCGCCGTGAGCCGGAGCCGGCCGCCCCGCCCGCCCGAGGGCCCCCTTCTCCCCAACCCGGCGGGGCAGCGCGCGCCGCCGGAACCTGGGTCTTGCCCCGCGGCGACTGCGCCCGAACCCCCGTCCCCCGTCCCAAGTCTCCTGCGGCGGCGGAGGGCCGCCGGCTCGGGCGTCTGCCTTCCAGGACGGGGCCGGGGCTCGCCTGGCTCCCCAGCCTGACCCTCCGCTGCCGCTGTGGCAGCAGCTCTTGCCATCGCGACGCCCTGCCCTGCCCGGGCCCAGAGCTGGGCGCGCGGTGCTGTCCTTTGGGCAGGAGTTAGCGGGAAGGTTGGCAGGGAGCCTGGGGCGGGCTGAGAACATCAGATACAGGACTGGCCTTGAGCCCAGGACAGGAGGCAGCCGAGCGGAGCGGCCGGACCTGTCGCTTGTGAAGGACCAGTCCCTCTGGGGGAAGGGCTGGCATTGGTTTGAGCGGGCTTGGTCCGGTCGGCCGCTCTGAGTCCCTGCGGCCACTCGGGTCCTAGGTGTTGGTAGAAGGTGGTTGGGGCAGGGCAGGAGCTGGCTCTGGCTGGGTTCCAAAGGCTTTCCGGTGGGGACAGGATCTGGAGAAGGGCAGGGAGTTGTGCCAGCAGGTTGATGGCGCGGTCAGCAGCTGGGTGAGCAGAAAGCTGGGCACTACTAAGGCGTTCAGTTGGCCTGTGGGTAGTGCCTGCTGGGGACAGTGGCCCTGCCTTCCTACCCAGGACCCCGCTGGGTGTCCCTGCAGCCACAGAGATGCAGACCACACGTTCCCAAAGGAACAGGACCCTGCAAGCCCCAAGGCAAGCGCATGCACAGGGTGGTGTGTCTGGGTGGGGAGCTTCCATGCCTGGGCGGAGACAAACAAGGGCCCCTGGGGGGGGGGTCGCCCCAGCGATTCTCTCTACAGCCTCTTCTGACCCCACCTGCTGTCACTGCTACTCTACTGGGGCCACCAGACACGTCCTAAGGGCAGTACCCACTGTCCCCCATCCCCACCAAGGCGTGTACTCCTGTCTTGTCCAGCTCCGTGCTCACACTGCCTCTTCCCCACTAACATCCCAGACTCTGAAGTACATAAACTAGTTGTAAACTGAGCTCTGCGGTCTCCTTGGAGTGCTTTACGCCGTCCGAACACTCCAGCCCTCTAAGAGCTCCAGACCCAAGGCCCGTGTTTGGGGGCTGGTGCTGGGGAAGAGGAGGGAGCAGAGCCCCCCCTGTTGCGGAGAGTGGGCGTACCCTGACATCCGCATCTACTCAGAGGGCCGTGGGCATTTCTACAGGCCCACCCCGCGGTTTGGAGCACAGTGGCCAAAGGCAGGAGCCGGACCGGGCTGTGCCCCGCGGTCCCCACCGCAGCCTTCGGACCGAGGGTGGGGCTGTGGCGCCCTCTGCTGGCAAGACCACTCCCTCAGCGGCAGTGTGACGGGTATCCCCAAACCGCGCAGCGTTGAGAGGTGGTCTCGGAGTCCTTGGCGGTGTTCTCAGTTTGCCCACTTGGGCTTGGTGGGCATGGGTTTGGAGGCAACCTTCAGTCGGGCTGGCCTGCCACCATTTCTCGAGGACCAGGCTCCCAAGAATCACATGGCTCCCTAAGCACCCAGGGCCTGCAGCACACACTGCTCTGTGTACTGAGTGTTTGTGGGGGCCAGCAGCTCGCGAGCCCACGGTGTGCCTATGTAACAGTGGCTTGGGGGACAAAGGGCTCCTGCCCCTCCTGTGTGGCTGGGGCCAGGGCCGGTAGGGCAGGCAGGGGTATAGGTGGTGGGTCCAGGGTACCCCGGTAGTGGCAGGCTAGGCCAGACTTGGTCAGAGGGTAGGGAAGCACTGCTGACAGGGTGTTGGGTTTCTCCTACATGTCCCCACAACCCCTGGCGGGTTCAGGCCCAGGGAAGCCAAGTGGCACCTTGTGGTCCGAGTGCCACTGCAGGCACCTGCTTATACCCTGACCAGTGTTTAGCAGGCTGCACAGTCAGCTGACCCCTCCCAAGGCTGGTGGATGTGAACAACAGGGTCCTAGGCAGCATCAGCCAGAGAGGGAACCCTTCCCCAGACCTGATCAGAACACCCCACATGCAGGCCAGGGTGCCCAGCCCTGATGCTCTGGGTACCTGTAGGTCCAAGCCCACTGGGCCCCTGGAAAGGTTCCCCTTCCACACCGAGCCTCCTGGTCCAGCCTGCAGAGTGGGGTGCAGGCGACAAGAGAAACAAGAATACTGGCACTTGCTTTCCTAATGGCCGTCATGTCCTTAGAGAGAGATGGGTTCCTCCCCCAAACACGCCTGCAACCCCAAGCAAGGGCAGAGTGGCTGAAGACACACGGCCCTGCTCCCCAGGAGACGCTCCAGCTTCTGCTCATCACCACCACACGCTGAGGGCAGGGAAAGGAGCCCTCACTTCCATGCCCACGAAGGTGTCTTCTGGGAGCCCCTACCTTGGAAGTGCTGCCCTTTGCCCCGTTCCGGGCAACTTTTAATTTTCTTTTAAAGATTTTTATTTATTTGTTTGACAGAGATCACAAGTAGGCAGAGAGGGGGAAGCAGGCTCCCCACTGAGCAGAGAGCCCAATGCGGGGCTTGATCCCAGGACCCCCAGACCATGACCTGAGCCAAAAGCAGAGGCTCAACCCACTGAGCCACCCTGGTGCCCCTAATTTTTTTTTTTTTTAAATAAGATTTCTTTCTTTATTTGAGAGAGAGCGCGCGTGCAGGCGCGCACATGCACAGGGTGTGGAAAGGCAGAGGGGGAATCTCTAGCAGATTCCATGCTAAGCACAGAGCCAGATGGGGGGCTCCATCCCATGACCCTGAGGTCACGACCTGAGCCAAAATCCAGACTCAGACCCTCAAATGACTGAGCCACCCAGGCAACTCTTAAAGGTTGGTAAGTCTGGGCCACGTCTGGGAACAACCTCCAGGAAACGGTTTTGTCCTGGTCTCCCCCCCACATCCCTGCAGGCTTCTCCATCTACTAGGTCCAGGCCAAGGCTGCCACCTGCAGGGACTGTCATTTTGTGCGAAGTGACACATGGAACTATGAGCCTCTGATGCAGGTGTGAAAATCAGAATGGGCTGTGCTGTGGTTATTTCCGGTTAAGACAAGAAAAGCAAGAGGGTGTATCATGCCGCAGCCAAGGGCCCACTCACAGCCCCTCTTGGAGAACACATCTTCCTCAGTGGCCATGGCTTCCGAGGACTTTGCTCCCGAGGTCTGTCCAGAGGGTGTATCTGCCCCCGCTTCTGTTGTGAGAAGGGCAGGCCAGTGGTCACAGTGCGTCTCCTGCCAGCAGGGTGGGGGCCTGTGCTAAGGAGCCCCCCACACCGGGTGCCCGTGGGGATGTCCTGGCTGTGCAGACCTTCTGTAAGGTGGATCTGCAGGGGGAGAAAAAAGCCAGCCAGGGCATCTGAGTAGGCAACTGCTCAGGCAAGACAGAGTGGAGGCGAGTGAGCTCTGGGCTTAGTCCTGAGTCACTCTCCAGACCTGAACCCACGGCAGCACATCTGAGGGCTCAGCACTATGGCCCCTCATGCCCTCTTCTGACCCTCTGGAAGCCTACCGAAGAGCTGCAGGAGCCCTGTGATCTGGGAGCCCTGCTTTGGTGGCAAGAATGGGGATCAGCAGCCCCGGGCCCTATTTTGGGGGCTCAGTGCTGGGAGGGCTGGCCGGACAGCCTCTGTTTTGGCAGGATTGGAGTCTGTCTGTATATGGGTTTGGGCGCCTGTGAGCAACATCAGAACCAGCAGGTCCTTTTGGAAGCTGGAAAGAAAGAACAGAAAAGGGGTCAGCATTTCCTCTTCTTGAACCGGCTGAGCCCTGTGGGGCGGGGGCGGGGTGGGGGTGTGTGTGCTTTGGGAGGTCTAGTTTGTGGCTGATCCATGAAAACCTGGATGGCCACTGGTGTGGGGGAGGGGGTGGCATCTGGCTGGAAACTCATCCGGCTTTCTCCTGAGCATGAAAGATCACAGAATTATCTGTGACCCCCCCCCCCTTTTCATTCAGGCTTAACGCTGTTTTCAGTGTAGTGGGGACAACGCCATATAATTCTGGGAACTCGACCAATTCCATCAAGGAAAGAGTAAAGGGGCAACTTGGATGCTGGCCCCAGAAGCGAACTTTGCTAGCTCCGGGCACTGCGGGTTCTAGAGCGATGCTGGCTGCGCCCAGCCTTCTTTCCCTCCGCCCGAGGCCGGCCGGCCAGGCCCTGTGTCCGGGAACCAGGCACGTGGCCCTTGCAGGTGCCCCCCAGCCAGGACCCCTCCTCCAGCAAGGTGGGGGGAGCGGGGTGGGCTGCTCTGCGTCTGCACACTTCCGGGGTGGCGTCGGCCTCCCTCGCGTTGGGAGCCGGAGCGCACGAGCAGGGACCGCTGGCGTCTGCGGACATCCCTGGGAGGAGGCCGAGGAGAGCTCGACCTCCGGCCGGCGCGTGAGCGTCCTGAGGCTGCCGGACACTGGCAGGGACCGCGGGCCTCCTCCGAGCGTCTGTGCGCGAGCGCCCAGGCCCACCGAGCGTGGCCTCCAGCCTCCGGGGGCCCCGGCATCCCCGCGCCCGGCCGGGTGGATCCCCCCTCGCGGGTCAGCCTCTCTCGGCAGGCTCTCCTCCGGCGGCCGCTCCCTCCGTCGGGGCCGACCGCCCTGGCTTCGGGGCCTCGCGTACCAAGGGCCCCGCCTCGGCTCGCCGGCACCCGCACCTCCGCCCGCCTCGTCGGGACTCTGCGGGAGCCCACCGCGCGCGGACACAGAACCGACGCCGGACCGGGAACCGACGTGAACCAGGGCGCACGCGCACCCAACCCGTCGATTTTGTCCCTGATCGGTCCCCGTAACTAGGCGCTTCGGCCCGCCCCTCGACGGCCCGCCCCCGGAGCGAGTTCAGGCAGTCCCGGCGAGGACGTCGGTGGCGTCACGTCACCACCGGCCAATCCGAAGGCCGGACGGTCGTGTCCCTAATGCGCTTCCGTCGCCTGGGAGGAAGAGGAGTTGTTGCGCCTGCGCGGGACCTCTGACCGCCGGCTCGGGCGCGTGGAGGCTGCTCGGCTCCCGCGCTTCAGCTCGGCTTCGGCTCCCGGCGGGGGCGGCGGCGCGTGGCGGTCTCGCGCCATGTCGTGGCTCTTCGGCATCAAGGGCCCCAAGGGCGAAGGCGCGGGGCCGCCGCTGTCTCTGCCGCCCGCTCAGCCTGGGGCGGAGGGCGGCGGGGACCGCGGCGCGGGGGATCGGCAGGCGCCCAAGGACAAATGGAGTAACTTTGACCCCACGGGCCTGGAGCGCGCGGCCAAGGCGGCGCGAGAGCTGGAGCATTCGCGTGAGTGCGGCGGCGAGGGTGGGGCCCGGCTGGGGTGGGGGCCGGCTGGCGTGGGGGCCCGGGGAGCTCGGGGCCGGCTGGGGTGGGGGCCCGGGGAGCTCGGGGCCGGCTGGCGGGGGGGCCCGCGGAGCTCGGGGCTCTTCCGCGGAGGGCCGGTGCACCGAGCCCCCGGGCATGGCCGGTCCTGGGGCGCACTGGGCCCCCTGGCCGTCCGCGTGCGGGGCGGCTGGCTGCAGTCCCACCTGCCCGGCGAGGAACCCGGCCCACGGGAGTCAGCCTGGCCGGAGCCACCGTGCGTGCGGGGACGCCGGGGGTGCCAGCAGCGCGGGCGCCTTCCGGGCGTCCCCCAGTGAGGAAGCTGGTGCGGCTCGGACCGCCAGAGGCCACAGGCAGCAGCTGCCGGGGCTGGAGTCGGGCTTCAGGGACTGTCGCGGAGGGGAGCTCCTCGCGCCTGCTGCTGCCTCCACGTGGCCAGAGCCTTGGCCAGATCCGGTCGGAGTGTGGTGCGGGTGACAGTCCTCCGCTTGGGCAGGGAAGGACGGATGAGGGCCATTGGTTTCGTGGAAAATAAAGCAGGTTTGTGCTTGTTACTGGAAAGCATGAGCGTTCAGATGGGAGGCGTCTGTAGTGCACGCAGGTCAGCATGTCCCGGTCCCTCCTGGTAGCCTTCCTGCCTCAGGGCCCTCACGGCGCAGTCGTCGGCGGGACCTTCGCTAAGCCTCTGTCCTGTCCTCCCAATTTTCTTTTCTCCTGTTAGCTTAATGACTTGTCCTAGGACGTAGTCGGAGCGCTTGAGAACCCGGGATGTAAAAGGCACAGAATAAATACCGATGGAAAGAATACAGTTCTCAGATCATTGCTTGAGCAGAGATGCCCGTTTTTCGCAGGAGGCTGTATCAAGGAGCCGTGTTCTGAACTGGTGTAAGGGAGACTCTCTCTGTTTAAGGACGGAGAGGCCTGGCCCTTCCCCAGGGGACTGCAAGAACATGCTGGTGCAAGGATGCCTGGCTCTCAGGTCCCCTGGGGACATTAAAAACATTTGGATATTTGGGCCTGTCTCCTGAGGCCTGCCTGGATAATTTCAGTTCTGAGGGGGGGCTGGGCATCAGGGCTCCTCGGATGATGACAGAGTTTGACACGTGATCTAGTTTCTTGTTAACACCTTGTGGGGGGGCACCTTTCTGTGACATTTTATCCACTCAGTCCTGCAGAGAATTTCAGAGTTTTCCCACTTAGGGAAGCTGAATCGTACTGTCCCCAGACCCTTGCAGTTATGGGGCCTTTGTGAATAGCCTTGAGTGTGCCTGAGGGGAGGCAGGTCAGGGGCCTCTCTTCCTCATCTGATCGTGCCTCTGAACAGCTGCCACGTCTCGGGTACCAGCTGCCCGAGAGCTCCTCCCCCAGAATATTCTCCAGCTGAGCCCCCAGGGAACACTGTAGAGGAGGTATGGTCCCCCTCAGTCTCTACACCCAGTGGTGTTGTTTTTTTTTAAGATACGATTCATTTATTTGACAGAGCAAGAGACCACAAGCAGGGAGAGCAGCAGAGGAAGAGGGAGAAGCAGACTCCCCACGGAGCAGAGAGCCCAGTGTGGGGCTCAATCCTGGGACCCTGGGATCATGACCTGAGCTGAAGGCAGAGGCCCCAACATACTGAACCACCCAGGCCCCCCCCCCCCCCTTTTTAACTTTTTAAGTCATGTCTACACCCAACTTCGGGTTCAAATTTAAAACCCCAAGCTCAAGAGTCACATGCTTCTCCCACTGAGCCAGTCAGGCATCTCTGTACTTCATTCTGTTCCTGTGAGCCTTCCTGGCCTAACTGCTGGTCAGTGGGAGAGGTTTTTGCTCTAGCGTACCACTCTTTTCTGTCCCCAAGCCATTCTTTCCAAGGTGCCTCTTGCGTCTCTGCTCAGTAGCTGCTCTCCAGGGGCGCCTGGGTGGCTCAGTGGGTTAAAGCCTCTGCTTTCAGCTCAGGTCATGATCTTAGTGTCCTGGGATCGAGCCCTGCATCGGGCTCTCTGCTCTGCGGGGAGCCTGCTTCCCCCTCTCTCTGTCTCTCTGCCTACTTGTGATTTCTGTCTGTCAAATAAGTAGATAAAATCTTTTTTTTTTTTTTTTAAGATTTTATTTATTTATTTGACAGACAGAGATCACAAGTGGGCAGAGAGGCAGGCAGAGAGACAGGAGGAAGCAGGTTCCCCGCTGAGCAGAGAGCCTGATGCGGGGCTCGATCCCACGACCCTGGGATCATGACCTGAGCCGAAGGCAGAGGCTTTAACCCACTGAGCCACCCAGGCGCCCCAACTCCAAAACCAGTCTTTTTGGTACTTGCATCTCACAGGCTGTGGTGCCTTCCTGGTTGGGCTGAGCCTGTTTGTTGACCTCCCTGCTGTCTCCAAGGAAACCACGATGCCGTCAGCAGCTCCTTGTAGTATGACCACCTGCTCTGTCCTTTGGGCCCAGCCTCATGCTCCCTTGTCCCCTAGGTCTCTAGGCCTTCCGTGGAGGCCAGAGAAGCACATTTGGCGTTGAGATCGGAGTGGTCCAGTCCCTGTCGGCTGCAGGAAAGTGGGTGTGTAAAAGAGCCCCTTGCCTGTAGGAGGCGCTGCGGAGACGCTTTGGAAGATGCATCTCCTTTCACAGGATGGTCTCAGGTTTTGAATGGTCCTTGGTAGTGTGAGGTCGGAGCCCGGGATGAGCCGGGCGTGTGCCAGGCCCTGCGCTGGGCCCTGCGCTGAGGTACCTGCTCTCTCCTTTCCCTCTCTCGAGAGGCAGTGGCGGAGGGATCTCTGATTGCCCCGTATGCAGGTGAGGTGAGCCTGGCTGGCCGAAGGTTGTGCCGAAGGTTGGGTGAAAGGGGCAGCTGGGACCCGGTCTCTGCGTTGTTGGCCTGAGGCGCCCGCGTCCCTGTCTGCTACACCAGGGTGAGCACGGCTGTGCTCTCACGCACTCCTGCTCAGATGTTTATGTTAAAGGGTCTCCTGCGGTCTGTTCAAGGCTTGGCTTTGTGGATTCCCAGTGGTGCAGGATACAGGAGCCTGGTGCCTTTGTGCTGCCTCTCCTCAGGGGCGGGTCCCCCAGGATCCTGTGGCTCTGATCACCAGACCCCCAGGGAAGAGCCTTGCAGGGCAGGGGGAGAGGCTGTGGCAGCCCGATCTGGGCCGGCTCAGAAGGTCCTTCCCAGGCGCAGGCAGTGTGTCCTCGCCTCCCACCCTACCCTAGTGGACCCTCCAAACATGGCAGCTTCCGCCGCACCCATGGCCACCTGTGCGGGCGCTGACAGCTTGGGAGCAGAAGTCGCTGTAGTTCCTGACGTGTTCGCTGCAGGTTGGGGTGATGGGCACTGGGGTCCGCGACATACTTCAAAGGCTTCAAAAACTAGATTGTGGGTCTGGGGTGGAAGGGGAGATGCTTGGTTCACAAAGGGAGAGAACCAGGCGCGTTGTTTTGTCAGGGAGCTGGGTTCCCAGGGGTTCCCAGTCACTTTCTGTGCTGTCATATAGTAGAACTTTTTTTTTTTTAAGATTTTATTTATTATTTATTTGATAGGCAGAAATCACAAGCAGACAGAGAGGGATGCAGGCTCCCTGCTGAGCAGAGAGCCCGATGCGGGGCTCGATCCCAGGACCCTGAGATCATGACCTGAGCCGAAGGCAGAGGCTTTAACCCACTGAGCCACCCAGGCGCCCCAAGTAGAACGTTATTTATAGTGAAGTCTTAACGTATGGGAGAATTGTGTCCTCACCGAAATATTTGAGAAGCCAGATGCATGGGCTTTTTGGTTAGGAGAGGATCAGAACGTAGTTTTTTTCCAGAAGACCCAATATTGATGGATATGGATTGCACCTTATGAATAAAATACACAGGGAAGGGATGCCTGGAAGGCTCAGGTCATGATCCCAGGATCTTGGGATTGAGTCCCGCCTTGGGCTGCCTGCTGCTCCCCCTGCTTGGGCGCATGCGCGCTCTCTCTCTCTGTTGACAAATAAATAGAATCTTAAGAAAAGACATGCACACGGAAGACGTTGATAATGTATGTGTTCACGAGGTCTGTGAAGAGCCTTTACTCTGCGCGTTGGCGTGTTTGTAACTTAACGGTTTATGTCCTGTTGATGGTGCTCCGCACGTGTGTCTGGTGTGGGGTTGATGATGATAGGTATTGGAGACCTAAGAGAAACTACCTACCACGAAAAATAAGATCCTCTGGCCGCAGGCTGCTTTTTTATTTAACCGGGATAGGACTGTCCCGTTGACCTGGCTCTCAGCTCGCGGGGGGCAGCCTTTCTAATAGCCCTCCGGGACGCGACAGCTGGAGGGGGTGCGAGGTATCACACGCAGGGCTTTCTGTGGAGGGGGGAGCGGACACAGCGGATGAGAAGAGGCAGTGGCCTTGGAGTGGGGGAGTCGCCAAGCAAGATCGCGGGAGTGAGGGTGGGCACAGGCGCGTTGCGGTCGGGGTGAGCTGTGGTCTCCCTGAAAGCCCCCTGCCCTGCACACTGGGATGCTTGCCTGGTGCGCCAGCGTCCTGACACCCACTCTGTCCCTCTCCCCCCCAGGACACGCCAAGGAGGCCCTGAGTCTGGCACAGATGCAGGAGCAGACTCTGCAGCTGGAGCAGCAGTCCAAGCTCAAGGTGAGCAGTGGGCGTGCTGCCGTGGAGGAAGCCTCACCCCGTGGGCAGGGAGGGCCTGGAAAGTGCGTGTGGGCAGTGGGCCCTGGGCTGGTTCCTCAGGCATCTCCTGCTTGGATTTGCCTCTGTGCTTGTGCTTGAGAGGGAAACAGGAAGAGGCCAACGGCGCGCTGGGTTTGTCGCCCGAACGCTTGCAGGAGCCCCACCCGGAAGGGCTGCCGTGGGGAGGACCCTCTGGTCTCTCCAAGGCACGTTCTCACCTGGTCTGTCTGCTTTCGGCGGGACCTTTATGCTGAGCACGCAGCAAGCGTAGGAAAGGCGCAGGCTCTGGCCTGCACCGTTGGCTGCTGCAAAGCATAGTCCGGAAGTGAGCATGGGACGTAAGCCATGGAAACTGTGGGGAAGCAGGTCTCCTGGCCGCCCTTGCTTCTCGGGGGCCCGGCCCTATCCGTTCTCCTGGCACTTCACTACCTGTGGGGCTGCGTGGTCCTGGGCCCGCGGTGCCCGCGCGGCTGGGAGCCGATGGGCGTGCGGGGTGCCTGTCCAGGCGGTGTTTTCTGGGCGCCTCTCCGGCTCCAGTCCAGCCCCTTTGGAGCCCACACAGGAGAGGGCTGTTGAGGCAGTGAGCCCTGAGCTCAGAGTCCTAAGAGGGAGGTCCCAGCAGCTCTGGGCTTGCAGCCGCTGGAACATTCTATAGGAGTACGAGGCCGCCGTGGAGCAGCTGAAGAGTGAGCAGATCCGTGTGCAGGCAGAAGAGAGGAGGAAGACTCTGAGCGAGGAGACGCGGCAGCACCAGGCCGTAAGGACCGCAGGGCCACACAGCCACAGGGTGACCGGGGTGGGGCGCTGCTGGGGCACGCCATGGTCCCCACATTCAGTCTGGGTCTGTCGCCCATCGAGGCTCTGGGAAGACCGTGTGCAAACACTGAAAGCCCACAGATCCGCCCGTGCTGAGCGTGACGGGGAGCACATGCATCCCAAGCGTGTGTGCTTGCTCATAGCAGGTAGGGGTGGGGGCTTATCCGAGGGCCCAGGACCCAGGAAAGTCTGGATTCAGATGTTGGTTTCAGGCCGTCCACCAGCTTTTCCGGCTGAGCCGTATTCACGCCGCCCTCTCCCTCCCTAGAGGGCCCAGTACCAAGACAAGCTGGCCCGGCAGCGCTACGAGGACCAGCTGAAGCAGCAGGTGAGCTGCCTCCGTCTGTGCCGAGGGCACGGCGTCTTCTGGGGCAGCCAGTGGGCCGGAATTCGGTGCTGTTTTACCAGCAGTAAGTGCTGGGTCCCAGGGACACACACACAGGAGACATGGGCCTCCAGGCTCTGGCTGTGGTGAGGTTCTTCTGGGTGAGAACCTGGGAACCCGGCTGTGACAAGGGCATGGTAGGGGTGGTTTCCAAATGCTGGTACCTGTTCGGGCGTCGCAAGAAGACTCAGCCTTCAAAAAGAAAGAAATCTTCCCATTTGCTACGGTTTGGTTGGAGCTAGGGTATGTAATGTTAGGCAAAAAAAAGTCAGTCAGAGCAAGACAACCTGATTTCATTCGTATGTGGAATTTTTTTTTTTTAAGATTTTATTTAGTTATTTGACAGAGATCACAAGTAGGCAGAGAGGAGGAAGCAGGCTCCCCGCTGAGCAGAGAGCCTGATGCGGGGCTCGATCCCAGGACCCTGGGATCATGACCTGAGCCGAAGGCAGAGGCTTTAACCCACTGAGCCGCCCAGGCACCCTTCGTATGTGGAATTTAAGAAACAAAACAGATGCACTTCGGGGACGGGTGAAGAACAAGGAGGGAAGGAAACAAACCATAAAAGACTCCTAATGACGGGGAAACTGAGGGTCCTTGAAGAGAGGTTGGGGGTTGGGTGATGGAGATGAAGGAGGCACTTGTGGGGGCGCCTGGGGGGCGCAGTCATTAAGCGTCTGCCTTCGGCTCAGGTCATGGTCCCAGGGTTCTGGGATCGAGCCCGCACCGGGCTCCCTGCTCTGTGGGAAGCCTGCTGCTCCCTCTCCCACTCCCCCTGCTTGTGTTTCTCTCTTGCTGTCTCTCTGTTAAATAAATAAATAAAATCTTAAAAAAAAAAATTTTTTTCCCCCTAAAAGTAAATTTCACGGGGAAAGACAGTGTTCTGAGGACAGATGTTTGTCTGGCCTAGGGTGCCCAGAGGCCTGTCCTGTGGCAGACTTGTGCTAGAAGCAAGGGCTCCTGCACCACCCCACCCGCCATGCACAGGTGCACATGTCCTACGTGGGGTTCAGACCTGCCTCCGAGGGCTGTGGAGTGTGTAGGCCCTGGGCCGTCATTCCCAGAGAGGCTTGCAGACCCTGGGGCAGCAGAAGTGTCCCCACAGGCGGAGGCAGCTCAGCTCTTAGATTGATTCCTGATCATTTTTAACATATTATTTAAGGTTTTAGTTACTTATTTTCATGAGAGAGAGTGCCTGAGCAGGGGTAGGGAGGCAGAGGGAGGAGGAGAAAGACAGGCAGACCCCTGCTGAGCACAGAGCCCCAGGCAGGGCTCCATCCCGTCACCCTGAGATCATGACCTGAGCCAAAACCAGCTCCACCGATTGAGCTACCCAGGCGCCCCAGATCAGTTCCTAATTTTGAAAGTTTTCCCTTTTCCCTGTGGCTTCTTCTCAGCAACTTCTCAATGAGGAGAATTTACGGAAGCAGGAAGAGTCGGTGCAGAAGCAGGAGGCCATGCGGCGAGGTAGAGCTGGGCTTGTGGGGGCTGTCCTCAGAGCTGCCCTAGGCTGGAGAACGGCTGCTGGGGAAAGCAGCCTGTAAGCACAGACGTATGTTGCTTCAGGCACTTGGATCCCCAAGCAACATCTCAAGACTCTGGATAGGGCCTCCTAGGGGCTCTCCGTTCTCTGGTTGGGACCGCATAGTAGAAGCTAGGCAAGCCAGGCATTCCCCCAGCATCTGACCGGCGTCGCCTCCCTCCCGGGAGGAGGGTTGCCTGGGCCGCACTGGGAGGATTAGGGGGCTGTGGGCTGAACACCCTCTCCCTGCCCTTTCCCTGGGCAGCCACTGTGGAACGGGAGATGGAACTGCGGCACAAGAACGAAATGCTGCGTGTGGAGGCAGAGGCCCGGGCCCGGGCCAAGGCCGAGCGGGAGAATGCAGACATTATTCGTGAGCAGATCCGCCTGAAAGCTGCTGAGCACCGCCAGACCATCCTGGAGTCTATCAGGTGCGTCACAGGCGCCTGGCAGAGCCCTGTGGCCGATGTCATCTGGCCTTTCACCTGGGCCAGGAGGCCCTCGGTTGGTACATTGGTGGGAGGCAGGCGCTCAGCAGGTTTAACCGTGTGCTGACCTTCAGGGCTGACCTTCATCGCCCGTGCTCTTTTCTCCAGCCTGGGGCCTAGATCCCTTGTCACATAGCTGCTTCCTCTGCAGGACAGCAGGCGCCCTGTTTGGTGAAGGATTCCGTGCCTTTGTGACAGACTGGGACAAAGTGACAGCCACGGTAAACACCCCTGCCACGTCTTTCTGCTTCTGGCCTGTGTCACAGTCACTGCTGGGTTGCGGCCCTGCCTCCTGCCAGCCGCGCAACGGGCCTGGCGCCCGACTGGGGGAGGCCGGGCAGGGCCAAGGTCTAAGCCTTTGCTGCTGCCCTTCCCTCCAGCCCCTTCCGTGCACACAGGACGTGGTACAGTCCCGGGGGGTGGGGCACAGCCAGCAGTTCGCTGTTGGCGTTGGGGTTAGGCTTTTTAACCGTTGGGCTGCAAGATGTGGGAAGATCTAGAAGCCAGATCTGAAGCCAGAGCTCTAGTTTCCCACTTCCTTAGAAGCGCTGCCCTTTGGAAAGCGTAACTGGAAATCTGCCTGGCAGCCTCAAGGGTGGGGCCCAGCTCGAGCTCCAGGGGCACCGGAGATGTGGCTGTGAACCCCTCTAAACCATGCTCCTGTGAGGGCCCCCACCCTCTAGTGGGAAGCGGAGGGCAGCCAGTGAGACCGTAGGACTCCAGGCACTTGTCCTCAGGCCCTGTGGTCTGTGCCCCATCCCATGCGGCTGGTCAGCACTCAGGGCAGTGGGGTGGGCGTCAGCCAGGGCAGGTTCCCAAAGAACCCCCAACTCCGCAAGGCCTTCTGCTGTCGGCCTTGCGCCAGGCACTGCTCTGGGCCACACGATGTGACTTGGCACCTGCTCCGTGGTAGTAAGGCCCTAACAAGTAGCCTGGCTAACCAGGAGTGTCCCTGGGCACCCGTGTTCACGGCGTTCTGGCGTCCCAAGCCCTTCCTGCAAGCGCCCTGCTTTGGACGTAGTTCTAGCCTTGTTCTGGAGACGGTGAAGGGCAGTGGGGGAGGACAGGCTGTGCCTCAAGGAGAGTGGGGGTGGACTGTCCAGGGAGGGCAGGACGCCAGTTCAGGAAACCTGCAGCTAGTGAGGTTGCTGCCTTTTTTCCCCCCTAAGATTTGATTTATTTAGGGACACCGGGGTGGCTCAGTTATTAATCCTCTGCCTTCGGCTCAGGTCAGGATCCCAGGTTCCTGGGATTGAGCCCCATGTCGGGCTCCTGCTCAGCAGGGATCCTGCTTTTCCCTCTCCTGTTCCCTCGGCTTGTGTGTGGTCTCCTGTGTCAAATAAATAGGCAAAATCTTAAAAAAAGATGTGATTTTTTTATTTGAGGGAGAGAGTGCAGAGTAGGGGAGGGGAGGGGCAGAAGAAGAGGGAGAGGCAGTCTCCCTGCTGAGCAGAGGGCCAGATGCGGGACTCGATCCCAGGACCCTGAGGTCACGACCTGAGCCCAGGGCAGACTCTCTACCAACCAAGCCACCCAGGTACCACCAACCCCTCTCCCTGGAGTGTTTTAAGGTGAATTAAGGGCATTCTGACTACTCCTATGGTCTCAGCACCCCATGCACTCAGATCTTTCCAGCTGTTCTAAACATCTGTGTTTGCCTTTGAATCTCTAATGTTCATCTTCAGTCTGGAAGCTTGACCAGGGCTGCGTGGTGGGGTGGCAGTCAGTCCGGGCCCTGCCCCCAACAGAGCTCCTCGGCAGGGAATTGGGCACAGGACAGGCGGAGCAGGAAACGCCCCTTGGCTGTCCTTGTTGGATCAGCTGCTCACGGGTCCAGCGTGTACCTTCCCAGCAAGTCGGGGAGACGCACCCGGGGGTGGTTGCTGGAGGACACCAGGCAGCGTGGGAGGTTGCTGTATGCACGAGCTGCTGGCTGCCTTGAGGCCGGCCCCGTCCCAGCCACCCTGCCACAGGCCTCTTGGACCCTTGTTCCTATCATTGTAGTTCCCACCTGGTCTCCTGGAACCTTGCTTCCTCCTGCAGTAGCAAGGCTGTTTGCCCTGTAAGGAAGACATTTCCGTTTTATTTCCAGGTGTCGGCATGCTTTCCAAGAACCTCTTGTAGCTCTTGGTCCCGTGTCCCGTGATTGTGCTCCCACCACAGCATTTGGTCTATCTCCCGTGAGCCTTGGGGTCTCTGTCTCTCCACAGCTGGGACTGTCACCTGGAAGCTTCCCTAGTCCCACTGGAGTGCATCCTGCAGTAGCTTTCTTGGAAAGGGTGTTCATGATAAGCTTTTTGATACTTTGCCCATCTGGAAATAGCTGTGCTCATGGGAAACTCAGCATCAGCTGGGATGCTGCTGTGGGACCCTTGCATCGCCTTGCTGGGATGGGGTGAGCAGAGGGCACAGTGCCAACTGCTGACGGCTCGGTGCGGGATGGGCGGGCTCTGCCCGCCCTCCCATCCCCCACTCCAGGTGGCTGGGCTGACACTGCTGGCCGTCGGAGTCTATTCTGCCAAGAACGCCACATCTGTTGCCGGACGGTACATTGAGGCCCGGCTGGGGAAGCCGTCCCTGGTGAGGGAGACGTCTCGTATCACGGTACTCGAGGCCCTGAGGCACCCTGTGCAGGTACGTGCGGGCCCGTTTCTCACTGCGGTCGCGTGTCCTGCCCAGTTCTTTCTGGCATTTCAGCTGGGTTGTGAATGTGTGTCTTCATTTCCCCTCATTACCTAAATACCGTCTGTTCTCTCCAGCACGTTGGATTTGACTGTGGCTTTTTCCTTCTTGGCGCTGTTCTGGGAGCCTGTCACGTCCGCACTGGGGAGACCCTCACCATATCCACTCGGTCACCTCTGGGGATCTGTTGGTGTGATTGTCCCTGGGCGGATTTTGGGTTGTTTACAAAGTCCTGGGGCTCCTGTGTGCCATCGTCCTGAGAGAAGTGGCTGGCACTCGCACACTGTGAGCTCCCTTCCTCCAGGGGAGCCAGGCCTCCTACCCGCTTGATGTCGTTCTGTGGCATATCCTCCCACGGGCTGTGGCTAGATCTCCATAGTGATCACTGTGGGTAACTGAGAAAGTTAGGATCCATGAAGAATCTTTTTTCTTTATTTTTTTAAGATTTTATTTGAGGAAGAGAGTGCATGAGCTGGGGCGGGGGTATGTAGGAGCAGAGGGAGAAGCAGGCTCCCTACTGAGCAGGAAGCTCAACGAGGGGCTCGATCCCAGTACCCTGGGATCATGAGCCAAGCCAAAGGCAGACGCTTCATTGAGTGCCCCCAGGCACCCCAAAATCAGTAAAGAATTTGAAGGGGCTCCTGGGTGGCTCCTTTGGCTGAGCATTTGGCTCTTGATTTCACCGAAGCTCGGGATCTCCTTGTCATGGGATCAAGCCCTCTGTCGGGTTCCGTGCCGCATACTTGCTGGCGCTCTCTGTAAGTGGCTTAGCCCAGTAGTACCCGCAGCTCATAGGCCACCCTTCCAGAGTGGGAGCAGGGCCCAGGCACGTGTGGCCTGGAGTGTGCTCCACGGCGGTTTCTGTGTGGCGGTCAGGCTGCTCCCGGCGCTCCGTGCCTGTTGTGTTGTGGGCTCTGCTGATGAGTTTACTGTCCCTGTGTTTTGTGTTCCCCGCCCCCCACCCACAGGTAAGCAGGCGGCTCCTCAGTAAGCCTCAGGATGCACTGGAGGGCGTTGTCCTCAGTGTAAGTGGTGCTGCCCATCTCAGGGCTGTGATGGGCTTCGGGGTGGGAGGCACCCTTCTGCCGATAGAGCTCTCCTACGGGCTGGGGCTGCTTTTCCTTCCTGAAGTGAGTGGGATGAGCTTTTCCTTCCTGAATGCCTGGGATGAGCCGGCTTTGGGGCTGGTACGGGTGCTCAGGAGGCGCACACTGGCAGCCGAGTACGCTCCAACCTGTCATGTCCCCTGGCAGCCCAGCCTGGAGGCCCGTGTGCGGGACATTGCCATAGCAACGAGGAACACCAGGAAGAACCACAGCCTGTACAGGAACATTCTGGTGTACGGGCCCCCCGGGACTGGCAAGACCCTGTTTGCCAAGGTGAGGGCATGCGCCGTACAGGTGCATGGGGCGCTGTGGGCAGCGGCTGCTGCTTTGGCTTTCAGGGACGGGCGGTGCAGGGCTCAGCTTTCGAGGCAAGCGGCCTCCTAGCCGTACCTGGTGGCAGGGGCTGAGCTCAGTGCATGTGGGCTTCGAAGGGGAGGAGAGTAAACAGGTTTTGTCCCCCCCCCCCCCCCCCCCCCCCCC
>NC_081570.1:473920-528428 GCF_022355385.1 Mustela nigripes
GCCTAGAAACTCGCGCTGCACTCGGGCATGGACTATGCCATCATGACAGGCGGGGATGTGGCCCCCATGGGGCGGGACGGCGTGACTGCCATGCACAAGGTCTTCGACTGGGCCAATACCAGCCGGCGAGGGTGAGCCGGGCCCCTCTGGGATGGCCCCGCGTGTGCATGTGCTTGCCTGGCCTGGGTTCCCGGCAGCCCCCGGAGCGCCCGCTGGGAGGGGGTCAGCGGTGGGGGTGGTCAGCGACTTTCCCTGCAGCCTGTCTCTGGTTGTGCACAGAGCTGGAATACTCTGGGGGCGGGAGTCTGAGGGAGAAACCCACCCTGAGAGCAGACCAGCGGCTCGTGCTCTGCACAGGAGCCTCTTGGTGCTTCTGAGTTTTAACCCGTGGAAGATGGGAAGCTGCCGGCCCCAGTACTTGTGCCACGTTAGGGTGTCTGGCACAAGCCAGTTGCTTCCCTGCAGCACTGGGCGTGCCCCTGTCAGGCCCGGGGTCCCCAGCCACTGCTGAGGTCGCAGGCGCATCGGGTTCCTGAAGCGGAGTTCTGCTGGAGCGTGCTCCGCTGGGCGGCCCTCACCCACTTCTCATCCGTCCTTCCCCCTCAGCCTTTTGCTCTTCGTGGATGAAGCGGATGCTTTTCTCAGGAAGCGAGCAACTGTGAGTATTCTGGAAGCTTCCATCTGGCCTGCTGGGCCCGGCCAGCCGTAGGTGCGCAGTCAGGAGTGGTGTCCGTTGGCCGTGTTTGCTCGGGTTGAAGTCTGACCCCAACCCACTCCTCAGCTGCACTTTCTTCATAAATATGGTCAAAAAGCAGGAGTTGGTCCTGTGGCGTCTTTAGCAACTTCTGAAGTGTTGAGTGCGGGGCTCCCGGAGGGCTGGAGCGGGGCCTCCATTTGTCTCCACGTGGCGGCCTCCCCGCGACAGCAGGACTTTCTCTCCAGGAGAGGATCAGCGAGGACCTCAGGGCCACCCTGAACGCCTTCCTGCACCGGACGGGACAGCACAGCAGCAAGTGAGGGCCGTCTGCCGGCGCACAGCCGCTTCATGGGGAAACTGAGGCTCCTACTGCGGGGCCGGGCCGGTCAGGGTGCAGGGGCTCTCAGAGCCAGGTGCCAGTCCTCGCCCACAGTCGCCGCACTTGACATTGCTGGTTGCCCTCCTCAGCAGGCTGCCCAGGTGGTCAGCCTACGGCCAGCTGCCCTGGGGCATAGGTTGCTCTGGGAAGGGGCTCGCTCCTTCCGAATCCCCTACGCTTGCTCTCCTGCGTTGTTGAGGGGGCCCACTGGTCACCAGGGGGCACCTCGCCCTCCGGTTGGCTGTGGGGCCACCCGGTCATACACGTCCCCCTTGTCTGGCGCGGCTCCTGCCTACAGAGACTCTCGCCCCTGCTCAGACCTCCCTGGCGTCTGGCCCTTCTGCTGAACTGGCTGAACCGCGGACCCTGCGGCTCAGGCTGGTGCGGGGCTGAGGTCAGTCTCCAGCCGTGGGGTCCCTGTTCCTCCATACGGCGAAGCTTAAGTGGCCACCCCATCAGGCCGGGCCGTCGGTCAGCAGAGAAATGTTTGACGGATGGGTGGGGGGCAAAGGCAGTGCTGGGCATTGCTGAGTTTTGGGTTAAAAGGCTGCCGAATAGATTCTCCTAGAAGATTGTCCTGTGTGGGTTTAAGGCGCTCCCTACCCTGGGGGCAAGCACCGGGTCAACCAGCTCCCTAGCCCCCACTGTCTGCTGGCTTCAGGTTCATGCTGGTCCTGGCCAGCAACCAACCTGAGCAGTTTGACTGGGCCGTGAACGACCGCATTGACGAGATGGTCCACTTCGGCCTGCCGCAGCGAGAGGAGCGGGAGCGCCTGGTGAGGCTGTATTTCCACAAGCACATTCTGAAGCCGGCCACAGAGGGAAGGCAGTAAGTATCCAGATGGCTCGAGTGCAGCAGGGCCCTCCGCGACCTCCAGCTCCACGCCTGGGTGCTGCACCCCAGTCCTAACCCTGGGGTTGCACGTGGGGGTCAGCTGTGCTCACCGGCTGGCCCCCGCGTTGGACTCCGTGCCCCATCCTCACAGACCAGCATCTCTGTGCTCTTCTGCTGCGTGAAGTCTTGTAACAGTCCGGGGCTCTTGAGGGATCCTGGCTGCAGTCAGGGCCTGTGATGGGGGTTGCCAGGCCTCAGCTGGGCTTGGTTCCCCCTGAGGTGGTCGCGGCGATCTCGGGGGTGGACTCACCCTTGTTTGCTGCTCAGCCGGATGCCGGGGAGCCCGGGGCCCCTCGTCGGCACTCACCAAGGCCCCTGTTCTGCAAAAGTCACCTGGCAGTTGGGGAGCCTCCACATTCTGTCTGGGCCTGCCTCGCTCGCCGCTCCGTCCGGAGCGCTCCACATAGGAAAGGCTGCTCTATTTTTAACCGTCTCCGGGGAGCCAGACCTCGCAGCAGCGCTGACCTGAATCCCTCCTGTCACTGGTGGTGGCGAGAGCCGTCTTCTGTTCTAGGACGGGCTTTGCCTGCCTGTGCTGTCCCTCTGCGGCCTGAGCCCTTGCGTTCTGCTCCCTGGGCCTCTGCTCCCTCGCCCCTGGCCGGCGCCAGTACCGCCCAGCCTCCCGGTGGCCCTTTCTAGCCTGACTGCAGTCCAGACACTGGTTGCGGTGTGAGTTTCTGAGGTCTCTTTTCCCATGAGTGACTTCCTCTTTAGCTGGACCTGATTGGAAAGAGGGCTCGGCATGTGATTGACCGGAGTGAACCTCGCTCAAACCTGAAGTGTCCGCCTTCCTCTGTCTGATTCCACACTTGCCAGCAGCTCACCCCTGACTGGGTTTCAGCGGCTGTGCCCTCCGGGCAGCGGGGTGGTCCGAGAAGGACGTGGTCCCTGCCCCCTGGTCTGGTGGTGGAGCCGGGCGTGAGGTCACCACCTCCGCTCGTGCTCATCCCAACCAGCCCCGCAGCCGCCGCAGCGCGCCTCCCGCACTGCTGTCCCCACAAGCCCCTGTGCAGGCACCTGGGCTCCCGAAGGAAGAGAGGTTCCTAGTGGGGCCAGAAGGGCAGAACTGGTAGCCCTGGAATCAAGAGCAGACATTAAGGCAGAGTTTGGCTCTTTAGAAGTTGGGGCGTTCGGATGTGGGGGTTTCTAGTACAGGTTCCTGCCCCTGGCGGATAGCCCAGTCCTTACATGTGGGAGCCAAGGGGCCGTCCTAGATCTCTGCTCTGGTCTTGGGCTCCTTGGGTTCCAGGACATCGTACAGGAATTTCTCCTTCACAGGCGCCTGAAGCTCGCTCAGTTTGACTACGGGAAGAAGTGTTCGGAGATCGCACAGCTGACGGAGGGCATGTCGGGCCGGGAGATCTCGCAGCTTGCTGTGGCTTGGCAGGTGAGCTGGGGACGTGGGGCCTACGGGTGTGAGCTTGACCGCGTGGGAGTGATGAGGCATTCGAAGGGAGACAGTGCTGGCCCCTACCCCCATACCCGCCCAGGGTGTTTCTGTTGAAGGATTTTCTGTGCACAGATGACATGCCCTGTCCTACTTTGTGGCCGCCACCTGCTTCTGCCCCCACTGCAGGAGGGCGTGGAGAGGGGTCACTGACTGCATGTTATGGTCTACGTCCTTGTCATGGTGGTTTTGTTGCAGGTCAGATAGGGCTCTGAAATCATGTGGGGTTTCCTGGAAATGAACCAAGTGTCATATAGGCATCAAGGTCCCACAGGCCCATGCTTGATGTCTCAGGTACCACTGGAGACTCTGTCCCTAGCAGGAGCCTAGCACATTTGGGGCAGGCGCTTCTGTAGTTGGTGAGGGATAGGGGTCCACAGGGCCCCATGGAGTGTCCCGTGAGCTGTCTGCAGACTCCTCGGAGGGCAGATGAGACGAGGAACCAAGAAGTGAACCTGGTCTGATGAGGGGTCAGGCGTCTCCTTCCCAGGTCTTTGCCGGGTGTAGACCACCGGTCCGGAGGGCTGTCTGCTTTGTGCACGGTCGGCTTTGCCGGGGGGCCTTGAGGGTAGCGTAGAACACATGAGTCAGGCTGACTTTATCCTTGTGTTGTGACCCAGGGCACACGGCCCAGAGTGGTTCTTGTCATTCCCAACGCCTACTGTTTTCCTCCGGCAGTGTCCACAGGGTCCCCTCAACCCCCAGGGAGGGGAGCCAGTTGTCCCCCAGGAGCCCTGGGCACAGGCATCCAGGAAGCATTTGCAGGTCGGTTATTGCTGAGGAGAGAAAAGCCCTGTCAGGTGGGGGCTGCTGAGTGGCTCCCGTCTATGGCCAGACCTTGACTTTGTGTCGGAGTCACTACCTCTGTGGGACCTGCGCCCAGATCTTCCAAGGCTGCCTGTTGTCCAATCACTAGAAATTCCACGGTGCTTCTAAGTGAGCATGTGTTTGTTAGTGAGGCGTCTACTCTGACCGGAGCGTTGTAGCTTGGGTACCCCGGGGACTGGGTTAGAGTGAGACCCTGGCCGGAGCAGGGGACCGGGTTAGAGTGAGACCCTGGCCGGAGCAGGGGACCGGGTTAGAACGAGACCCTGGCTGGAGCAGGGGACCGGGTTAGAGTGAGACCCTGGCTGGAGCTGGCTGCGCTGCTCCAGCGGCTGCAGAGGCTGAACAACGTGCCAGTGTGGACCAGCTGGGTGGCTCTGGGTTATCCTTAACTCGGGACCCTCACGAGGGCGGCTCCGTTTCTGTAAGCAGCAGAACAAAGGATCGCGTGTGTCGGCTGGGGCTGTCCTGACAGTGCCACGGCCTAGGCCACCCGAACACAGACATTCGTTTTCTAAGGTTTGAAGGCAGGAAGTCCCAGATCAGGGGCCAGCACGGGGTTCTGATGGGGGGCCCTTCCTGCCCTTCGGTTGGTGATTTTCTGGCTTTGTCCTCCTCGTGTGGCAGAAACGGAGCTGTAACGCGTAAGGACACTAGTTCTACGGGACCGGCCCCCACTCTCCCGACCTTCTCTGCTGGCTACGTCTTCCTTGTCGGCTCCAACAGCCGCACTGGGGAGTCAGGGCTTCACGCTATGAATGTGGGGGCACATTCAGTCCCTGACAGCAAACCATGCCCTGGTTCTTGATGTTTCCACCGAGAACCAGCACACCTCCTTTCTGTCCACATCATATGTCACCTGCCCAGACCAGGTGACAGGTCTGCCACAGGCCAGGTGGATGGAGAGCTAGTGATTGTCAGACATGGCCTTCGTGCGGGAGACAGTGACTAGACCCCCGCAGCCCGTGGGGTGTTCTCCCTGGAGGGTCTGTCCCTCCACCGGGGGTATCCCTTCACTGACCAGATGGCCCAGCCTGAGGCCTGTCGGTCAGTGCAGTCGTGCCTGTGGGAGAGGAGTGTGAGGTGCAGAGAGGAGGGACCAGAGCGCGTCGGTGCCCCCCCCCCCCCCCGGAGGAGTGCGGTCTTCTGTCTGTACCCTCAGGTGCCCGGAGGTGCTGGGCTTGCACTGGCCTTCCTGCCCCTCCTGGGCTGGACTGCAGGGTGGGGGCCCAGGCATTTGTTCCCTGCGTGGCGGGAAGCTGCATGGCGGCTTCACGACGGAGTCCGTGCTGTCTCTTAGCTCTCCGTGGTGGCAATTCGCTGTGTCATTACTATTACTCTTCAAGCAAAGTTTACCATTTTTAACCATTTTTAGGCCCACAGCTTAGTGGCATTAAGTACATTCACACTGTTGTGTGGCAGTCACAGCCATCTGTCCCCAGGACATGTCCATCTTCCCAAGCTACAGTGCCGTCCTGTGAAATGCTAACCCTCCTGCCCCTCCCCATGTCCTGGCACCCGCCCTTCCACTTCCTGTGAAGGGGACTCCGCTAGACGGTGCGTGTGAGCTGAACCGGCAGCGTTCGTCCTTTGGTGACTGACTTCACTCAACATCGTGTCCTTAAGGTCCATCCGTGTGGTACCACGTGCCAGCATTTCTTTCCTTTTTTTTTTTTTTTTTTTTTTTAAGATTTTATTTATTTATTTGACAGAGAGAGATCACAAGTAGGCAGAGAGGCAGGCAGAGAGAGAGAGAGGAGGAAGCAGGCTCCCTGCTGAGCAGAGAGCCCGATGCGGGACTCGATCCCAGGACCCTGAGATCATGACCTGAGCCGAAGGCAGCGGCTTAACCCACTGAGCCACCCAGGCGCCCCCATTTCTTTCCTTTTAAAGACAGAATTGTAATTCCTTGTGGATATATTTCATTTTGCGAATCCATTTATCCACTGACAAGGACATTTGGGTGGCTGTTGTGAATAATGCCCCTGTTAACTTCGGGTGTCCCGGTATCTCTGAAACCCCATTCTTCATTCCTTTGAGTACGCACCCAGAAGGGAGATTACTGGATCGTGTGATAATACCGTCTTCCAGGGCGCCCGGGGGCTCAGTGGGTGAAGCCTCTGCCTTCAGCTCAGGTCATGATCTCAGGGTCCTGGGATCGAGCCTCGTATTGGACTCTCTGCTCGGCGGGGAGCCTGCTTCTCCCTCTCTGCGTGTCTCTGCCTGTGATCTCTGTGTATCAAATAAATAAATAAAATCTTTAAAGCAGAATACTATCTTTCATGTTTGAGGAGCTGCTGTGCTGTTTCCTACAGTGGTTTCACTGTATGCACACCAGATGTGCACACAGCTGGTTTCTGGCTCATCAACACTCAAGTTCTTTTCTGTTGTTGGATAGTAGCTGTCGGTGTCCTAGCGGATGTGAGGTGACCGCTCATGGTCGCTTGGATTGCATTTCCCTGATGGTTGTGATGTGGGCATCTTGTGTGCTTCCTGGCCATGTATCCGTTTTCCTGGAGAGATGTCTGTTCATGTCCTTTGCCCATTTTTGAATCAGGTTGTTTTTTGTTGAGTTCCTTATGTATTGTGGATACTAACCATTTATTAGGTTATGTGATTTACAGATATTTCCTGCCCTTCAATGAGTTGCTTTTTTACTCCTTTATTTGGTTGATAATGTCCTTTGATGCACAGAGGATTTAAGATTTTTGAGTAATGCCTACACCCAACACGGGGCTCAAACTCACCGGCCAGAGGTCAGGGGAGTCACATGCTCCACTGGCAGCCAGCTGGGCACCCCCCCGCCTTTGTTCTTTTTTTAAGGATTTTGATGCACAGAAGGTTTTGATTTTTTTAGATTTTTTTTTTTTTTTTTTTTTTTTGACAGAGAGATAGAGACAGGAAGACAGAGGGAAGCAGGCTCCCCAGTGAACAGAGAGCCCGATGCGGGGCTCGATCCCAGGACCCTGAGACCATGACCTGAGCTGAAGGCAGAGGCTTCACCCACTGAGCCACCCAGGCGCCCCCAAAAGGTTTTAATTTTGACACAGTCCAATTTGTTAGTTTTGTTTGTCACCTGGACTTTCAGTGTCAGAGCCAAGAAGTTACCACTAAATCCTTCCCCTGTTTTCTTTTAGTAGCTTTGTAATTTGAGGTCTTACGGTTAGGTGTGATTCTTTTTTTTTTTTTTTTTTTTTTTTTTTTTTTTTTAAGATTTTATTTGTTTGAGAGAATGAGCAGGAGCAAGAGCGAGTACATGAGTGGCAGGGGGAGGGGCATGGGAGAGGGAGAAGCAGAGTCCCTGCTGAGCAGGGAGCCCAACACCCTGGGATCATGACCTGAGCCAAAGGCAGATGCTTAACTGACCGAGCCCGCCAGGTGACACAAAACACAAATGATTTTTGTGTGTTAATCTTGTATCCTGCAAATTTGCTGAATTCATTTATTAGTTTTATTTTTTACTCACAACCCTGAGATTAAGACCTGAGCTGAGATCAAGAGTCAGACACTTAATCCACTGAGCGACCCAGGTGCCCCGAGTTTATTAGTTTTAACTTTTGTGGGAATCTTTAGGGTTTACTACATATAAGCATATATTATCTTCAAACAGATAATTTTATTTCTTGCCTTCCAATTTGGATCCCTTTTATTTCTTTTTCTTGCCTAATTGCTCTGGGCAGGAATTCTACTGTGTTACATGAAGTGGTGAGAGTGGCTGTCTGTGGCTTGTTCCTGACCGTAGAGGAAAGCCGTCAGTCTTTCACGCTGGGTAATATATTTGCATGGGTTTTTCACAAATGACCTTTAGAACGTTAAGGAAATTTCCCTCCATTTCTAGCTTATTGAGTGTTTTTACCAGGAAAGGGTGCAGAGTTCTGCCAGCTGTGTTTTCTGCAGCCGTTGAGGTGGTCACGTGTTTTTGGTCCTTCGTTCTATTAACGTGGTGCATCAGGGGGTTAGTTTTTTCTGTGGGCATCATGAGTGCTTCCCAGGAGTAAATCCCACCTGGCCATGGGGTGTGATTCCCTCAACATGGTACTGAATGTGCTTTGCAAGTATTTTATTGAAGATTTTTGCATTAACATCAGGGAGGGTATTGGTCTGATATTTCATTGTGGGGTTTCTGTCTGCTTTTACCGTCAAGGTTATGCTGGCTTCAGAATCGAATTCATGTTCCTTCCTTTCCAGCTTTTTGGCACTTTGAGAAGGACCAGTGTTTTAAGTGTTGGGCTGAATTCACCAGCGAAGCCCTTGAGTCCAGGGCTCGCCTTTTTTCTTTAAGTGACGTTTCCTGTGTTTTAGTCACTTCAGGCTCGGAGGACGGTGGTGAGGACGGCGAGGAGCCTCCGCACCGTGCTGTCACTCCTCTCGTGAGGCACATTTGCCTCGTCATGGTGGCCTCCGCCTCAGACTTGATCTTTCCCAGGGCCCCCTCCAAAGTCCCCCATCTTCAGCTGCCATCTCTACTTGGGGCTGTGACAGTTCCCGGATGTCTTTTTTGTTTCTGATGACCCTGGCGGTTTTGAGGAATGCTGGTCAGGTGTTACAGAGACTGTCCTACTGATGTTTTTCTCACAGTCAGACTGAGATTGTGGGTTTGGGGAGAAGACCCCAGAGATGAGGTGCCCTCCTGGTCACTTCCTGACAGGGGACAGGTGACATCCGTGCAACATCACAGGGATGTTGACCTGGTTAAGGTGCCCGCCAGGTTTCTCCGTGGTAAAGTGGTTTCCTCTTTTCCTCATTTAGCTGGAAGCCCATGGCTCAGACCAGCCACCCCTCAGTGGGGGTCCTGGCCCCCTTGGGCAGACATGTCGGCTCAGTTGCTCTGGGATTCTGGAAAGGGCTCCTCCCTCTCTCTACCTTCCCACTAGGGAAGCTTCCAGCTACTTTGGGTGCTCAGCATTCAGGGGCAGCTGGGCCTGGTGGGATACTCTGTGACCGAGCTAGAATTGCTGGGGCCTCCTGGGGAGCTCTCTTCCTAGGGGTCCTGCCCTCCCCTCAGTGTCAGAGTGGACCTGCCTCCCCAAATGGTGTGTGGTGGTTCTGTCACGTGTGTCCTGGCCCAGAGGGTGGCTTTGCTCTCTGTGAGGGCCTTCCAGGTCTGTGCTGGGGGGCCTGAGCTGCTTCTTGACAGCTGGCCTCAGACCTGATATTTTTAGAAAGTCATTGAGAAACTCAGTGATGCGAGAACATAGCACTCGTGCCAGCTGGGGACGTGGGCAGGGCCACGGGCCCTGCAGGGATGGTGGCTGCCGTGGCCGCGGGCTCGCTCTGCACGCACGGGGAGTCACGCCTGTGTCACTCTGCACGCACGAGGAGTCACGCCTGTGCCGCTGGCGTGCTGAATGTGCGCGTCCTGCTGGGGGGCCACATCCCTCCCGAGATGGGCCCGCACCTGTGGCAGAGGGTACGTGCCAGCACTCCTCTTAGCGGACTCCGCGTCCCAGTCTGACCGCCGCCCCCAGGAGGCCTTCCGGTTCTGAGGCAATCTCCCAAGAGGCGAGCTCACGGTGGGCCAGGCCGCCTCATCCCTGGGTGTGGCCCTGTCCTGCAGGGCGGGTGGTTCCCGGTCACTGGTGGCACCCAGGGGCTGAAACTCTGGGCTGGGGGACCCTTTTCCCCTGTGGGTAGCCCCTCCATGTGCCCCGCGTCAGTGCTGTCTTTCCCTGCCAGGCCATGGCGTATGCCTCGGAGGACGGGGTCCTCACGGAGGCCATGATGGATGCCCGGGTCCAGGACGCCATCCAGCAGCACCAGCAGAAGATGCAGTGGCTGAAAGCAGAGGGAGCCAGGCCGAAGGATGACCAGCCCCCGCTCCCAAGCGCACAGGCTCAGTGAGCTGGGCCTGGACGCCCGGCAGCCGCACTGGCCAGATGGCTTTGCCAGGAAGAAGCCCTCCCCTCTGTGTCGGAATGGACCTGCCCCCCCACTGGCCTGTGGCGCTTCTGTTTTTTGTGCCCTGGGCCTGCGGGGAGCTTTGCTGTGAAGAGGCTCCCCTCTCCCAGTGATGCGCCTGCACGGCCGCCCACCTTAGTGACTTTACATACTCCCCTGGTTGGCGCCAGGACAGCCTTAAAGGCCTCTGCTTGGGACCAAGTGCAGCACCTTTGTGGTAGGCTTGGCTCCTTTGTACGCCAGTCCGTTTCCTCCAGCCGGTGGTGCTTGCTGGGTGGGCTGGACTGGGGAGAAGGCACTGTCCCTGAGCCCAGGGAGGGACGGGTCATGCTGCCACTGCCGGACCGCAGATGCTGGCTGAGCTCTTGTAGCTGCTGCACCTGTCCCCCGAGGGGGCTTGGCTGAGGGAGGGGTAGGGGCCCGACCTTGCCCAGTCTCACCCAGCAGGGGAGGGGTGAGCAGAGCAGACCCCTGTGCTGCTGGCTGGGGGCTGCTTCCCCCCACCTGCTGTCCCCGGGATCTCAGGAGAGGGACTCAGGAGTGTGACTGGGACACACCTAGAGGGTAAGAACTAGCTGCCGGCGACTGGTGGTGGTGCCTGGAAGGCCCCAGGACCCACTGGCCAGGGATGTCCAGTGCTGGGGGTGCTGCCCTAGCCCACAGGATCTGTGGCCCTCCATCCATTGGAGTTGGGGGCTTTTTATCCAGAATCCAATAAAAACTCCCGACAGGATACCTCATCACATGTGTATCTCATGGCTGATTCAAGGGGCAGACGCTTGAAGGGGTCACAGGTTCAGCGATGAAACAAGAGGCCAAGACTGGAGCTTTCTGGAGAATTTACTGACCAGCAGGGGTGGGGGTCACAGTGAGGCGCCCGACCGGGGATGCCCTGGGCAGGGTGGCCCCACATGCCGCAGTGGGGCTCAGGGGCCTTATTGCTGCTATAGGCCGGGGCCTCCACCGGACCCCCGCCCCCCGCCCCCCACCCCCATTGCGGCCCGCGGACGCACACGCCCCATGCACGTGCTCCCGTGTGCAGACGTGGGCGCGACCCGGGCCGGCCGCATTCCCTGCGGAGCCCCTTTCCCGGCCTCGCTTCCCCCGCGCCAGAAGCGGCCGGGCTTAAGTAACCGGCATGGTCCCCGCGCGGGTGCGGGGGAGACCGCAGTGTGCGGGGCGAGCAGGTGGTCCCGGCCGCCCGCACAGGTGCCCGCGCCCCCCGCCCGCCCCGGTCCCCGCGCCCTGTCCGGCCCCGGAGGCCCGGGTCTGACCCCCAGGCCGGCGGCCTGCCCCGACCCGACCCCCTTTATAAAAAGAAGAGGAGACAGCACCTTCCGCTGGACACGCCCGGCGGCCGCGGGCGCCCTGGCCGGGGGGCGGCCGTCCAGTCCCGTGGGCGTGGGCGCGTCGGCCGAAGCCCCGCGAGTCCTGCGTGCGGCTCAGAGGTGCCGCGGGCTCGGGTGGCCGTTGTGGTAGAGTTTCTGCTTCACGTGCACCATGTTGCCGGCCGCCTCCTCGAAGGGTCTGTGCGGCCGCCGGCCCAGCTCCCGCAGGCTGCACAGCTTGGGCAGCCAGGTCCACGAGCCGTCTGCGGGGCGGGGGTGCGGTCAGCGCGGGCGCGGGGCGGTGGCGCGCACGGGGGCGGTGGCGCGCACGGGGGCGGGGCACGGGGGGCGGGAGCGCGGAGAGCCGCGGGCGCGGCGGCGCTGGGGGCGTGGTCGAGCGGAGGACCGGCCTGGGAGGGGGCGTGGCGAGAGCCGAAGGCGGGGCGTTCGCGGGGGCGTGGCCGGGCGGGGACGTGACCCCGTGGGGGCGGGGCGCGAGGGCGTGGCCGGGGAGGGAGGGAGGCGTGCTCTGGTGGGGGCGGGGCGGGGCGGGGGCGCGGGGGCGCGCCGCCCTCACTGACCGTAGCGCCGGCCGGCCCTCCAGGCGCGCACGGCGCAGTGCAGGACGCCGTCCATCCACACCAGGAACCAGCTGATGCAGAAGCCGAGCAGCAGCCCCAGCATGAGGTCGATCTCCTGCTTGGTGACGTTGTCGGTCACGAAGTAGTTCTCGGAGGCGTCCACCACCGACTGGTCCCCGTCGTAAGGGATCACGTAGTGGATGTGGTGCCTGGGGGCGGCAGGGCGGGCTGGCACCTCTCCCGCGGAGCGGGCGGCGCCCCCGGCTGTACGCGGTACCCGTTCGCCCTGCTGGTCTTGAAGCGGCCCTTGTGCGGAGCTGCGGTCGGGAAGGGGCCGTGGTCCGCGGTCGGAGTGAAGCCCACTCGTCACCCTCCTCCCTCCTCCGTCCCCGGGGGGGCTCGGAGGCCGCGGTGCAGGGTCACGGGAACACAGTGCAGGGGAACCAGCGTTCCAGGGCGAAGGCCCAGGACAGGCTGTCCCCAGCCAGGGGCAGGGCCTCGGCCTCCCCTCCCACAGGCCATCTTGTCCTCCTCCCCGACCCAGTGGGCAGCCCTGCCCAGTGTCCCTCTCCCACCCCGTCTCCTGCCCATGTCCCCACACAGCTGCATGTCCGTGGCCTGCCTGCAGCTCCGGGGATGCCCCAGCTGTCGGGGGTTCCCTGGACTCCCAGGTGTCCCCTCCCCCACAAAGGCCTGTGCAGTGTTTCCCAGCCCCCTCCCCTCCGCTGTCCAGCCTTGCCTCTGAGCAACTCTGAACTCTCCCCGCGTGCTTCCTTCCTTCCTGTCTGGGTCCCCTCCTGGGCTTGGAGATCCTGGGTGGGGAGGCCGTGCTCAGGAGACCGACAGCTGACTCTGGATCTGTCCCCACCCCGGACCTGGGCTTCGGCCTACCGGAGAGCCCAGGAGAGGGACCTGTGGGGAGCACCCTTTGCCCCTGTCACTGGCTGCAGCCCCTTCTGGCCTGGCAGTGCAGGGACCGCTCTGGAGTCCTGCCCAGGGGGCCACCTCTCATGGTTGCCCCTCCTCCCCCGGCCCCTTTGCTGGTCTTTTCAATTCTCTAGCTCCCCACCAAGGCCCCCCCACCGTCTGCTCTGAGCTCCGGCTGCCTGTGCGTGCGCGTCTCCACGTGGGATCTACAGACACCTCAAACTCATACCTAAAAATAGCTCCTCCCTCCCCAAACCTGCTTCTCCCCATCTTCCCCTCAGTTAGATGGTGGCACCTCCGCGTGGCTGAGCTGGGTCCCTATTCCCCTCCCCCGGGCCTCGCAGACTCCCCCACAGGGACCGTCTCAGAAATCCGGACACCCCACTCCTCCCTGATCCCTGACTGCTCCTGCCCTACCGGTGGCGTCCACACCGCGCCTTCCTCCCCGGAGGAGCCCAGCAGGGATGGTGGCAGGCGGGCCTCCTCTCCTCACATCCCTCCTGCTCCTTCTGGGAACTCCTGGAGGCCATCCTGCTCAGTGGTGGGGCCTTGGCCACAGCCCCGTGGCGTGGAGGCCACCAGCCCTGAGTCAGTAGCGAAACAGCCAGATCCCTTTGCCCGCAGCTACTGTCAGTCCCCCGTAAGTGGTGGAAAACTATTAATCGGCACCAGAGTGAGCAGCGGCTGCCGATTCCTCAGGAGCAGACGCCATTCATGACCCGTTCGGGGTCCCGGTCATCTGGGGTGCACCAGGCCAGGCAGGCCGTGCAGGGGCTGCTAAAACAGGGCGTCACTGTCCCTGCTTTACCCCGCCTTTTGAGCCCAGGAGCCCTGCCAGGGCCTTCCTCAGGACACGCAGCTGGTCGAGGCAGGGAACTTGAAGATTGAGCTGCCAAAGGAGTCAGAGACTCTCCTGGTGCCCCAGGAGCAGGACAAGGCCAGGACCGAAGTGGCCCTGGTGGCTCAGGACCTCCAGCCGTCAGAGGTCACGGCCTGCAACCCCGTCCCTGGCCTGCCACCTGCAGTTCCTCTCTGCCCTGTACGCTCCTCCCCCTCCAAGCGGGGCCCCTGGGGGCATCGGCTCAGGTCTCCCACGGCGCACGGACTCTCATGAGGCACACACACATGTGTCACCTGGCTCATGCATGCTGCACGCGCCTGTGAGGTCCGAGGCACGTCGCACATACACGCCAGCCGCATGCACGCGTGTATACCACGAACGTGGGGCCACGAGCTCCGCGTGTGTGCATGCTAGCCCGGGCACAGGCCCAGCGTGGGTCACATGCGGGCACACATGCACTGAGCCCGGCGCACAGCCATCGCCAGGTGACAGACAGTGCCTGCCGGCACGTACAATGGGAGCATTTACATACATGTCGGTTGTATGAAACTCTCCACCTGGGCATGGCGGAGGCATACACATGGGCAGGCTCATGCCTCATGGTGTATGCGCACACGGATCGAGCCCGTTGCGGCAACTCGTGTACACGGTTCACACAGGGATATTCATGTGCAACACGCTTCTCTGCAGACACACTCGCACGCCCGTCGCGGATGCTGTGTGCCATGCATGTACTGTGCGTACACATGTACGTTGTTGCTGCGGAAGAGTGCGCTGCACACTAAACCCACATATCCCATATGAAGCCATGTGGACACACGCCCAGAACTCAACACCAGCAGCGGGGGCCGTTCTCGGGTTTTCTGCGGCCACGGACGCGCTAGCCTGCACGCACATGGCTTGCTTCGGCGGCTTCCTGTGCGGGCTCGTCCCACTCGAGTCCACATGGGACTGCAGGTGACGCTCTGAAAACACCCCCTGGCTGCCCTGAGGGGTCCTGCTGGGAAGCCACAGGCACATACACGCGGGTCAGGACACCACAGCCCACACACATGTAAAATGTGCCTTCCTCATGGTTACGGGACTTAGAGCCTGGGCCTTGTGGGTGCACACTGCCGGCCTCTGGGAGGGTCTCAAGACCACCCCGGTTTAACTGGCTCATAGTAACGGCTGCCCCAGGAGACCACGGGACTGACCTCGTGCCTTTCCTTAGCTGGGGGCTGTGTGCGGCAGGAACAAACACAGGGACCTCTGGGAAAGAGTGGCCACCCCCACCGCCCCCACAAACTCTCTCGATGGTTCTTGGGACAGCACGTGCGCGGGTCATTACATGCGAGGGTCTCTACCTTCCCCAATGTCTGGGTTCCGCTCCCATACGCTGCTTGGCACCCACAGGCGCGGAGCCGTCCTGTCTCTCTTACACACACGCCCCCCACCCACCGTGTGTGCGCACGTGTCCCTGGGGCAGAAATACAGGATAGGGGAGAGGAGCACAGCTTCTGGGCTGGGGCCCCCAGTCCCTCACTGGCTGTGTGACCTTGGCCAAGTCTCTATCCACCCCAGCGTCCTTCTGTTTTCTCTTGGGTCCCGGCCTGAGGGCTTCCCGTGGGGCCGGTGTGCGTGCGGATGTGTGTGTGCTATGTGTACGCACATGTATATGCACAGACAGTACACACATGCGCGTCTCGTGAGAAGATGTTTATTTTGTACATGGACGTACAAACATGCATGGCCAGGAAGACTCCGTTAGGACACGTGCACAGAATGGGGGCGTTCACACGGTGGGTGTAGGGGCCTGGGCCCTCCCATGGCTCTCTGAATGACCTTGAACAAGCCACACCCAGCTTTGCCTCAGTTCCTCCTCTGTGCAATGAGAGGGTTGGACCCGAGGCCCCTCAAGGTAGGCCCTGCCCACCTTGACCTTCTGCACCTCCCTGTACCTGGCCTGCAGGAAAGTTCGTGAACATGAGTGCAAGGCCCAGGCAGGACAGTGTACTCTGTGGGCACAGCCGTGCGCAGGATCCCTCCTGACCCCCAGGGCTGGGCTGTGGCTCTCCTGGCCTCCAGGCCCTGGACCAGGAGGCCTGGGGCCCATTCTGCCCATCACCCTGGCACAGGCCATTTCTCTAAAGGCATTTTGGGAAGGGGTCCTAACTACTCAGGCATGCTCCCCCTCCTGGAACGCGATTGGCCAATCCCCAGGTGCCCAGCGGAGGCTGGGCAGTCCTTCCCCCACGGGCCTAGCGCAGTCCTGCAGCCAGGCCTGCCTGGGGCTTGCCCGCGCCCCAGTGGGCCCCGCCGCCGCACATGTGTGATCACGCGTGTGCCCCACCGGGCGCGGACTCACCGGCCACAGTTGCAGTGGCAGACGCGGTCCTCGCCCCGCAGGTGCGGGAGGATGTAGTTGTGGAATCGGTCCAGCAGTGCGTTCATGTCCATCAAGCACGCGATGGCCTGGAAGAGCCCATGACCGGTCAGCGCCGAGGAGCGGGCCTGGCCGGGGGCCCGGGGTGTGGGATGGGGTGTGGGGGGCGGCGCGCTGGGGGTGGGCGAGCGCTGGCCTGGGACAGGGGTGCCCGCGGCAGCTCCAGAATCGGGGAGCTCAGGGCAGTCGGGCTGGGAAGCGCAGGCCAGAGATGGGGAGCTCGGTGCTGCCGGGAGCCGGGGAGCGCAGCCCGGGGACGGGGAGCGCGGGGCAGCCCGGGGACGGGAGCGCAGGCCGCGCGGGCCGGTAAACAAGGCGCGGGAGGTGGGGGAGGCGGCGCGCGGGCGCGGGAGGCGGGCGCGGGCGCACGGGAAGCCCCTCCGCTCACCATCACGATCGACGCCCCCAGAATCATGAAGATCATGGTGTTCGCGCTCATGGACATCGGGCGGGGCCGGGCCGGGCCGGAGCGCCGCCCCCCGGCCCCGGCGCCCCCCCGGCCCCGGCCCGATGCTGGGCCCCCGCCGCCTCCGCAGAGGTCAGCCCGCCGCGCACCCGCCGGGGCGGAGGCGCGGCGGGCGGGGCGGGCAGGGACGCGGCCGCTCCCGGGGTCGCTCGGCCGCCGGGCCGCCGCGCTCACCGCGCCCGCGCGCTCCGCTCCGCCCTCGGCCTCCTCCCTCCGCGCGCTCGGCGCCGCTCCGGCCTCCGCTGCCTGCCCGCCCTCCGTGCCCGCCTCCCGGGAGGGGCCGCGCCGCCCGCCCGCCCCGCCCCGCGCCGCCGGCCGGACCCCTCCCCGGGGGCCGCAGGGCGGGCTCTGGCCCGTCCCGGCCCTGGTCGTCTGCCCAGCGCCCCTGGACCCCGGGGCCACCGCCGGACCAGCCCCTGCAGTCCTGGAGACGGCCCTGGGGTTCCTCCCCGGACCCTCCTCCTGCGCCTCGGGGCCACCCGCACGTTGGTTGGCATCAGGCTTCCTCCAGCAAGTACCTGCCTTTGGCGGCGGGCCCTGCAGGGAGGTCACTCCAAAGCCATGGCCACATGGCCCAGCAAAGACCAAAGGACGCCCCGAAGTGGGGGCGAAGCCAGCCTCAGCACCATCTTCTCTCAGGGGTCAGCACCAGGCACCGGGACTGGGCAGCCTGGAAGTCCAGGCCAGTGTCCATGGCTCTCTGCAAGCTGCCCCATGATCCTGGGATCCTGGGAGGAGCCCCTGAGCCAAGCCATCACGCACAGCCCCAGGCCAGCATTGCCTATGCGGGAGTCCCCAACACTTCCCCACGGGGACCTGAGGTTTCCCACAAGCTATGGGTCAAGAGGGGTTGTGGGGCAGTAAGGCCACGTGGGGGACAACTGATCTCAGCCCCAGAAGGTGCCACGGGAGAAGGGCTCCATTCTTCCAGTAGTCCCCGTGGGCAGCAGGACCGCAGGATCCTGCTGCGAAGTTGGCTGCCCCGCAGGCAGTGCCCCCATACCCCGTGCCCGCCCCCCCAACCTCAGAAGCAGTCTGAGCTGCAGGGTCAGGCCCAGAGATCCCTCCAGAGGGACGTGTGCCAGGCCGGCAGGAGCAGGCCAGCCGGGGACTCCGGACAAAGCAAAGACGGCCAGCAACGCTGATTTATTGGACAACTGCAAGTTCTTTCCCAGCAAGACAGAGCCCATGGCTTTATTCGGGTTATTTGTACATTCCAGCAAGTTTGGGGGTGGAAGGGCAGGAACCACGAGAGCCACAAACGCAGGGGGGGATGTACTGGAAACCGTTGTTTACTGTTTTGGGTAAAGAAAAAAAACCTTTATAATCAACATCCCACCGGTAAGTACACGTGGGAAAGAAAAAACGTGATTGTTCTGAATCGCGCATTTGCGTCTCTGCGTTTCCTACGCACAGTCCGTGGGCACCACTGCCGCCGGCCGGCAGAGCACCTGAAGGTAAGATCGAGTATCAGGAAGGACAGGTATTGACAAAAGGCAGCTCAGAAAGATGGCTCCGGGAGGGCGGGCGGGCGCGGGCCAGCGGTCAGTAGAAGCAGACCGTGTGCAGGAAGGCTCTGCCGCTTTTCTCCTCGAACTCCTGGAGCAGCTCGTCGATCTCGTTCTCCATGTCCTCCGTGTGCTGAATCTGGGGAGAGCAGGCGGGCCGCCCTGAGCCCCGGCCCCACGCCCGCCCCCGGCGCCCACCGAGCCGCCCCTCACCCGGCCCCGCGCACTCCTTCCCAGGCACCCCTGCCCTGGGCCTACTGCAGCCGCAGCCCCACCAGGGAAGGGAGGCCCGGGGCACCAGGACACAAACCGCGGGAGCGCACAGGCCTCCCGCCCCCGCCGGGCAGAGGCGCAGCCACTTGCTCAAAGGCACGCCCCGCCGTAGCCTCCACGCACCAGCCGCCCCTCACGTCGCCTCCAAGTTGTGAGACCCACAAAGGTGTGCGGATGTGGTCAGGTGTCCCTGGTGGAGAACCACGGCCCTCGAGGAGCTCTGCAGCCAGTGGCCGGCTCCAGGCTGACTCAGGGCTGGCGTGGGCTGGCCTAAGTCTTGGCCTATAAGCAGTGCCTGTCTGAAGTGACAAGCAGCCCCTCTGGGACTCGTTTCTCGTCAGGGTGACCCAAATAGAAGTCACATGTGCAACTTCTGGGACATGTGCTCCTCTTCAGCCCTTTCTCGTGCGTAATGGCCAGAACATGGGCACAAGTGCTGGAGCTTCAGCAGCTATGCTGGGCCCTGAGGGATCTTGGGAACAGAAGCTGTGTGGAGGGTGCCTGGGTGTCTCCGTGGATTAAAGCCTCTCTGCCTTCGGCTCAGGTCATGATCTCAGGGTCCTGGGATCGAGTCCCGCATCGGGCTCTCTGCTCAGCAGGGAGCCTGCTTCCTCCTCTCTCTCTCTCTGCCTACTTGTGATCTCTCTCTGTCAAATAAATAAATAAAATCTTTAAAAAAAAAAAAAAAAAAAAAAAAAGAAGCTGTGTGGAAAGCACCAGGAGAGGAGGACCCAGGTCCCTCCCGTGGCAAACCAGTCCAGGCCCGCGGGTCTCTGAACTTCTGGATAAGCCACTTGTTTCCCTCGCTTTTCTGTCAGAGCCGGCTGACTTAAATCAGATCTCACAGGCAGAACACAGGGCAAGGCGTATGGCTCTCTCCTTGGGTACATTCTTTCGTCACATTTAAGAGAAAATATTTTGTGGGCGCCTGGGTGGCTCAGAGGGTGAAGCCTCTGCCTTCGGCTCAGGTCATGATCTCAGGGTCTTGGGATCGAGCCCCGCATTGGGCTCTCTGCTCAGCGGGGAGCCTGCTTCCCCCCCCCATCTCTGCCTGCCTCTCTGCCTACTTGTGATCTCTGTCTCACTCTCTGTCAAATAAATAAATAAATAAATCTTAAAAAAAAAAAAAAAAAAGAGAGAAAATGTTTGCTCTGGGCACAGCCGCATAGCAGCAGCGACAAAGCCCCTATGATTTTCCACCCAAGGGAGGATGCCCAGGGCCACTCCGGGAAGGCCAAGGACCGGCAGGTCCCGAGGGTGAAGAGGAGGACAGGACCGCATCCAGGAAGCTCTGGGGGCCCTGGGCTCTGCTGGACCCGATCGGAGTCCTGGCAGGAGCTCTTGGCATGGACATGGCCAGGCACTGAGCTCCCACCAACTGCGCAACAAGCAGAAAGTTCTTAAGTGAAACCTGCGCGGCCGATGGGCAAACCGGCAGGCACATCGGCACTGACCTGGCTTTGGACACCTGAAAATAACCCGACATGAACATGAGCTGAGTCGCGTGACAGCCCCTTTCCTGGTAAAACCTGTGTGTCAGGAGGAGGTGGTCCTGGTATGTCTCTCCAGCACAGACTGCTCCCAGGGACCCCCGGTCAGGCCTGGGCCTGGTTCTGGGCCAGAGCAGAGCCGGACACTCACACACTGGCACAGCTCACAGATGAGGAACGCCCCCAGGGTGGCCTCTTCGTGGTTGTCCTGGATGTCCACGTTGATGACGTGCACCGGCTGGCAGGTCTCCTGCTCTCTGGAATTCAGATCTGCCGGGAACAGAGCACAGCGGTCAGAGGCCACAGGACCAGGGCACCCGCTCTACCTGTCCCTGGCCCAGGGGTGGTCAGCCAGGCCTGAGCGCCTCCAAGCCTGGTGGGGGTGATTCAAGGAGACCTGGGGACCGTCAAGCCCAACGCACCAGCCGCCTTCCCACGAGCAGCCAGACTGCCCCGGGCTGGAGCACCCAACAGTGCGTTCACTAATGAGGGCCAGACCCCCAGTCTGGCTCCCTCGCTCCGCATGCGCCCTCCGTGTGTCCCAAGACCCTAAAACCTGCACCGCGTGCTCAGACAACACGCAGGTGGTCTTGCACGGGTGGACATGACCGGCAGAGGGCCGCGCTCCCCCCTCCCCCGACCTCCATCCTCAGGCGGGCCAGGCAGGCGGGGGCGTCCTCATGAGGGCCCTGCCCGCCTTCGCCAGCCCTGGAAGCCTCTGTGTGTGCTGCTCAGGGCAGCCGCCGAGGCCGTGACGGGCGAAGCAGTGGCCCAGGCACGTGGGGCACAAGCGGTCTGAGGCCTTACCTTCCACCACCTGATCGTACACTCTCTCTTCACACGTGAGGATCAGATCGAACAGGTCTCTGCAGTTCTGGAACCTTTCCGGCCGCGGCTTGATCCTCTTATTTCTGTCCAACATATGTAAGATGCCGTTCTGCGTGTAGCTAAGTGCTGGAGTCAAGGGACTTTGGAAAGACTTCTCAAGTGCGGGACGCGCCAGCCCCCACCCCGTCCAGCTCGGCGCCAGCGTGCACCAGCCCAGCTGCCCCCCACCCCGGCAGGTGCACTGAAGCAACGGAGAGGTTGAGGCCGTTCTGGGGAATGGGCTGTCCTCTGGGACTCACAGGAGACGAGGCGGGCGGGGAGGCACCTGCCTTAAGCCCCGCAGACAGGCTGCAGCCTTCCCAGCAGCCCCTTCTGGGAGGCAGAGGGCTGCTGTCTGCACGCTTCCTCGCCTTTCCTCAGCCTGCGGCTCTGACTCATCCTCGAGCGACTTAGTGACCACGCACAGAGCACAAGCTCTTCAGCAAAGACAAAGCCAATCCCCCCAAGTCTGGCTCAGTTACAGCAGTACCAGAAACATCTGGAAACCACCAAGAAAGGCAACTTCAGCCGCAAGAAGGGGGGAGAAGCCCCAGGTTAACTGGAAATAGTGAGCGGCCCAGAGCCTCCAGCGCCCGGAGTCCCTCAGAGCTAAGGGGACACACACGGGCCGTGCAGCAGGTGTGCGGCCCATCCCCCACAAGCCCAGTGACCAGGTCTATATTCAGGGCCCCGGGGTAGGGTTCACCACCCTCAAGAGACAGGGACAAAGGCCCTAAAGGGAGTTCCTGACAACTAGGGATAAGCATCTCGTTAATTCTATTTAAGAGAAGTACGCTACCTGAGAACTTCTGAGGGACACGTTTGATGGTTTCCCCAGATGTTCGATTATGACAACTTACTCAACCTCCCATCACTCAGAATACATTTCCTGCCTGTCCAGAGAGCGGGGGGCGCTTCCAGAACGTCCCCAGCAGTCCGTGCAAGAGTTCTAAGCTGAAGAGGCATGTCACTGTCAGCCAGGAGGTGCTTTTGTGTCCCATCCACTGTCCATCCCCGGGGTCCAGCCCGCCCCCCCACAGCTGCACCCGGGGCGGCTGTGAGCCACGCACAGGCTGTGGAGCGTGGAGCGCTCGTCCTTCCTGTGCGCCACGTCAGAGTCCAGCGTGAAGAGACGGCGTAGGGCAAGCCCTGTGTGGCCGCAGAGGGGACAGAGGCGGCCGGGGCAGGCGGGACAGCGCGCCCCTGCCGGCCAGAGGAAGACCACGAGCACCAGTGTCCCCAGGGGCGTGGTGCGGCTCTTGGTGAGGCCAGAAGGGCCGGCCGGCCACTAGGCACCCCACAGCAGCACCCCGGAGGCTCGCAAAACCGCCCCTCCCTTACTTAAGCCTCCGTGATTTATATGGAAGAGAAACAAACGAAACTGGGGTTCACGTCCTGAAAGAAAAGATGTCTGGCTCAGGGATCACACCCCAGCCCCCCGCAGTGGATGAGGAAAGCAGTGGCAGCGGCCCTTCTGGGCTACATCCTGGCCAACAGCAGTGAGGCGAGGCCCGGGGCGGGCTGGGCAGGAAGTGCACAAGCCGGGAGCCCTTGCCCATGAACCCACAAACCCACCAGCTGCTCCCAGTCACAGGGCCCCGGAGCTCCCCCAGGAACCACGCGAGGACAGGGACAGGATGTCAAGGTCAGCGGAGGGCAGGGAGATGCCCCACCACACACAGGCCCGGACCAGCCCCTGGCCTGGCTGCCCGTGTTTGGCGAATGGCCCGCCGACTCCCAGAAGCAGAGCAGCAGGCCCGAGACTCAGTGGCAGGCCACAGCCTCCCGAGAAAGGGGCTCCCTTGACTGGCCTGGAAAACTGGGTTCCTACATGGTTGGGGGCAAAGACGTGGCATGCAGGCAGGCACTCCCTCTCCCCAGCACCGACTGAAAGTGCCCTGGGAATGATTGGGGAGGCGCTCCTAGTGAAGCTTCAGCCTCCACACGAACCCCGAGATAGTTCCAGAAGGTCGAGGGGATGGGGACGAAGCCACGGTCCCGCACTCTGACTCCTGCACGCCTCGGGGTGAGGCCCCCCGCCCCCGGCCATGCTGAGCTCTGTGGCCCAAGGCTCGAGCTCGCGTCGCCCTCTCCCAGCTCCTGGCCTTCAGAAGGCGCGTCTTCACGGCTCTCCGCTGTAACCGGTGAAGGCGGCCTGTGAGCCCGTCCGCCTGACCCCCTGCCCAGCAGTGAGGCCGGCACAGCTCAGGGGCGCTTGGAGGGTGGGAGGGCCCCGGCAGGGACCTGGTGCTGTGTCACACCGAGGAGGCGTGGAGAGACCATCTTGAAACACTCTGGGGTCTCAACTCAGACCACCAGTGAGCGCGCACTCCTTAAGGACGGTCACCTAAGTGCCAGCGTGTGGGCCCGAATGCACCCCGGGCAGACATGCGGGCATCTTGAGAGAAGCGGGAACCAGGCAGGACACCAGTAGCCACAGGCAACCTGTATTCTCTGCAAAACTGGAATGCAAATGGGAAACCCAAGTCCCGAGCAGTGGAGACGGATGGGGCCTCGGGCCTGCGGGCGGCCTTGCCGGCACAGCCGGGGGCCCGGGGCCCAGAGGCCAGGCTAGCGGGTGCTTCAAAAAGCCGCCCTTCCGGGACCCTGCACATCTGTCCTCCCGCAGAGCTGCTCTAACCCTGACAGCCGAGGCACGCGGCTCTAGTTCGGATTCAGGGCAACTGTGCCAACACCAGGTTTAACTTCAACCCTGATATTCTCCTCAGCCCAAGACACAGAGGCTTAGCCAGACGTTTTCATCTTTAAAGCCACGTCGCATCTGGTGGACACGGACGCTGGGGCCCCAGAGAAAGGCCCTCAGCGCAAGGCAGCCTCTTCCCAGCCAGGGGCCGGCAGCACAGGGCCTGGGCCGTGGAGCCTGCCACCGGCAGAGCCCGGGCTCAAAGCGGAGACATTTCCACGAAGGATGCAGGGAAGACAGAGGCCTGAGCTGAGGAACAAGGCACAAGAACCGACGAGCCATTTCCGAGCGAGGGAAAGGCGTCGACAGAAGCCCAAATGATGGACCAGAGGCTCGCTCTCCCAAGGCCAGGGGTTCACCACCGGAGCCCCCCATCCCCCCTGAGCCACGAGGCAGGGATCTGCTGCCGCACCCCCGCCCCGCACTCCTCCCCCTCCCGGGGCCTCTGCCCGGGCTGGCCAGACAGAGGCTCTTGCCAAGGACAGGTGAGCACAGGTCAAGTCTCATTTCCTCACAAGTGTCCCCAGCCGAACACAAGACCAACCTGGGGGAGACAGGCTTGGGACACTGAGGGCAGAAGTAGGGTCCCTAAGCAGAAACAACCGTAGCCGGAGACAGGCTCCCAGCGAGGTGGTACCTGGGCACTAAAGGAGCTTTGGGACCAAGATCCTCACAGCGCCCACAGATCGGGGCAGGGGCACAGGCCCCAAGTCTTCCCGCTCTGCAGCCAGGGGACCCCAGAGCTTCATCTTGGGGTGGGGCCTGGGTTCCCTGTACACCCGCCGCGTGGTCAACACGCTGCTGGCAGCCGCACGCGGCCCTGGCTGGACCAGATGCGGCTCACGTGTCCCGTGCAGATGGCGTCTACCTCCGAGATGCGGGGCAAACCGCCCCAAGGACATGCAGGCTGGGTACCAACACCTACTGTCCCCAAACGCTGCCATGCCTAATTCAGGTCCTTCCACTTTCTGGCTCTGGATGTGACCCAAATCCCTGTGGCTGAGGCTCCCCAAGAGTGGGCCACACCCAGAGGCCGGTTCGTCTTCTCAATTCCCTATAATCTAGTTTGACCTCCGGAAGCACAGACACAAGACGAGAACTCTTACGCAGGACCCAAGAGCCCTCCGGGGGGGGGGGGGGGGATCCAAGGGCAGTTCAGCTCAGAAATGCCCAAGCGCCAGCCGCCCGCCCTGTGGGCCAGGTCCCCGCCGCCACTGCTGCAGGACACAGCTGTGGGGTGCGCGATGCCGAGGAAGAGGGCCGCACCCCAGGAGAAACTGGAGTGTCTGACAGCCCCCCAAAGGCTCAAGGACAAAACACAGCATCCAGGTAAGCAGGCTGTGCGCTCAGGAAGCCCAGGGCAATCTCCCATTCCCAAAGCCGTAATGAAGCGCAACTCCCCGGCCTCGGAAATCTGAGCCCCGAGTCAGGAGCCTTCCCTTCTGCTGGGCACAGGAGCCTTCCCTTCTACACCCCCTCCTGCCCCCTGGGCCTCCCTCTGGAGTGTGCAACACGTGAGGGGCGGGGCAGGTGTCCAAGGAGCCCCCCTCCAGGGAACTGGGTCTCCCCACCCCATCTCAGGAATGATTCAAGTATTTAGTTCAAATCTCAGGGTTATATAGTGGCAACACTTCTGCCTTCACTTCAGATCAGCAATGAGGCGTGAATGGGGCAGCCCCAGAGCCCATGCATTCAGCGGACACATGGGCTGGTGCCCTCCCTGACCCCCGGCCCACAGAGCGGGGCCGGACAGTCTGCTGGGGGCCACACCGTAAAGTGGTGCCAGGCCCCACACGCAGGGCCAGATGCCATGTGCCTCCCCCCTCCGCCCCCACCAAAGCCCCGTGTCACGGAGAATCTGTTAGAACAAAAGCTCCGGGGTTTCACTGAAGGCCTCTTTTAAAACACAACCCCAAGAGCCACAGGCAGCGGCCTCCGGAGGAAGCCGGACAGGCACCTGCCTGCCTCCACGCAGACCTTTCAGGGCCATTTCCTGTTAGTCAGACGGCCACGGCCCCCGACAGAACAGCGAGGACCGCACTGGATCCTGCAGACGCACGCGTGAACTCGGGGAACCGCCGAATTGCATACTCGGCACCTCCCGGAGGACACAGGCCCCGAGAGCCTGCCAGGAAAGGCCGACAGCGCCATTTTTAGGGACAAGTGTTACTTACGTGAGAATATAAAGAGCGCTGGGAAAACAGGCCCTGCGTTAGCACATTCAGAGTGCGGGGCCCAGAGCCCCCCAGCCCCCCACCTGCGCCGCGCGGTGTGAACGCTCCCAGTGGGGACCCGGGCCTGGGAGGCGCGGCCCGCAGGCAGCAGGGGCCAAGAGCAGGCCCGCAGAGGCAGAGGCGCCCACGACCACGTAGAGTCACACAGTAGCAGCAAAGTCGCTTCCACGGGGCTGGAATCGCAGAGAACGTGCCGGGAAGAAAACATTTGCGTTTGTAATCACGCTGCGCACGCCAGGGACAGCAGCCCCAGCCTCAGCCGCAGCTCCCAGGGCACAGCATCGCCCAGAGCCGCTGCGGACACCCGCCCCCCTGCCTCGCCGGGGTCAGTTCCAGTCCTGGCGGGGTTGTGGGGTGGTGGGCTGGACGTGGGAAGACGCTGATCTGCCTGACCCGGCACTTGGCGAGCTGTGCTGCTTGGAACAGACGTTTCTGGGAGGGGCTGTCTCCCCCCCCCCCCCCCGCGAGGCCAACTGCCCCTCGCGCAACACGGCCGCCCCCCTCCGACCCCTGCACCGACCATCAGCAGTGGTGGGAGGGTGAGGCCACCGCACTTCTTCAAAGGAAACACCCACCTCTGAATGGGGTTTGAAAGTACTGGCTGGAGGACCCTTCATGCTGGGGGACACCAGGAGGTGGGGGCAGTGAGGTCAAAGTTCAGGACCTCCTCTAAGGCTCCCCCAGCTTTAGTGAGAGCGAGGGTCTCATTCCTGGCCCCTGAACGTCGGCCTGATGTGAACAGGCGACAAGGGTCAGCACAGTGCCCTGTCCAGTACGTTGTAGGAGACTTAAATAATACAACTAGCGGACGACCACTTGTCCAAACCAGGAAAAACACTGCATTCATTTAAATTTGAGAGAACGTTCACAAAAACACTTCAAGTAACTTGGGGGAATTATTTTTAGTCCTTGTGTGTGCGTGTGTTTGAAGCAGCTCTATGCCCAACGTGGGGCTCGCAGTCTCAACCCTGAGCTCGAGAGTCACAAGCTCTGCCCACGGAGCCAGCCGGGCACCCCCTTGGTCTTTGTTTCAAAGACACACACACCCACCCCCAGATGTTTAATTTTATCAAAATTTTAACCTCAAAACAAAAAGCTGACACTGAAGATGAATAATTTTAGTGAAGGTGATCTTAATTTTTAACTTTTTAAAGAAAAAGCTTTAAAATTACGACTTAGTCTGCAACTCCATGTCTTTTCTACATAAATGGTTCAAGACTGGACAACATCCCCAGCCTCCCGTGGGGAAGAAGGCTGAGCCCAGCAGCAGGGGACGGACGTGCCGGGCGGACGTGCCGGACGGCCGCGCTGGACACCGTCTGCCACCAGAAGGCAGCATTCTGCGGGCTGGGAATGGTCTGCGACGCCGCAGACGCCCGCGTGGCGGCAACACGGCACAAGGGAACAAATAAAACAGACCTCGCTCCCCACTGAAACTCTAACCACCTGAGTGGTTTAGAGAAACAGAGCTGTCTCACCATGAAAGAACATTAAGAAAGAAAAGAGAGGCAAACCAAAAGCAGGACCAGGGCACAGTAACCAGACAAAGCCCGGGCTGCCCGCCCGCCCCCAGAGATCGGCTCCCACGCTGTCCCAACAACGCATTTTGCACAACCAACTGTCTGGCTCACGGGGAGGGTGAGGAGCCCATCCAAGGGGCCAACGGTCCCTGTAAAACCGCCCCCCCGCCCCCCGCAGCACTCTTCACAGGGACCAGCCGGAGCAGCCAGAGCCACAGGCCTCCAAGAACAGGCCGCAGGGAAAACAGCCATGGCCAGGGCAGAGCGGTCGGCGAGGTTCACCGGCAGCAGAAACCCGAGCTGAGCAGAGGCCACGGGAGAGAAGGGCGTCCCTAAGTGTCTTCCAACTGGAGCGCACCCAGAACTGCGTGAACCAGGAACTGGCAGCGGCTTTTCATCATAAAGACCTCAAAACTTTACTCTTGGGGTAATGCGATGCCCAGTGCGCCCCGAGCGAGGCTGGGACAGGAGCCGCTGCCGTCGAGGAAGAGCATGTGGCTCAGATGGGCTCTGGGGCCAGGGCAGGAACCAGGCCACCCTGAAGGTGCTGAGGACAGTTCTCTCCCACTTTTCCGAACGTGTGTCCCTCACGCTCCTTGTTTCAGGGGTCACACACCCACTGGGAGCCCCTCCTGGACAGAGGGTCCGAGGGCATCTGCTGACGACACAGCATGGGCAGGACGACGCCCTGATGTCATGCCCACACCCCCAAACGCAGGAGTCTGTTCCAAGGTGGACACACCTGGAAAAGCGTCTCCGTTTGGGGTGCCCTCAGTCACACTCTGCCCCCCAGGCTGGTGGGCGAGCTGTGCCTGTCGTAAGGGCCGCCGGGACTCAGGCCCACACCTCCTGCTCAACCCAGTCTTCGCCTCCCGCACGTCCTCCTGGGTCAGGGCCGGGGAAGAGGGCGCACTCCCACCCGCCCCTCGACCCACCCCTCCGAGGTCATGACAGCTCCCGTGATTTCCACCATCTGGGGCCTACTCCCTGCCACAGGCCGCAGCAACTCCAAGTTTAGATTCAGGGGAGAAAGGCCCAAGGAGACCGCACGTGTGAATCTCGGAGAAGCCAAGTAAAGGGGCGCACGCAGGAAGACCGGGCCACTCCTCACCTGCTCGGATCCAGGAGACACCCCTCAGGCGCGCTCTCAGGGTGAAGCACCAGAGTGTGGAAGCAAGAGGTTTCTTACGGCTGCTCTTACGTCAGCCAACGGTGAGGCTCGAGTGCGCCCAGTGGCCTCCCCACACCGCGCACATCTGGTCTCCACAGGCCTCACAGTGGCCAGCGGGACCCGGCAGCTCTGCCCATCCCCCTTCCTCCCTGTCCTGAGAGGCGCCGGAGGACAGCTGGAGAGGCCAAGCCCCGGGCTGCAGGGAGTGGGCGGGTCGGGGGCCACCCTGGGCTGTCGCTGTCGCTGGGCTTCACAAGAACACAATGGCGGCCCACCAGCCATCAGAGGCAGGACTGGGACGCAGTGGGCGGGAGCCTCTGACAGAGCCCTTGGCACACTTCGGCCGAGTGAGAAAGGCAGACAGCTCCGAGGCCGGGATCTTCTGGAAGGGCTGTGGGGACAGCCGGACTCCTAGACCACACTCTGAGAACCACCACACAAAAAGCTTTTGAGCTGGAACTTCCTTATATTAAAAGTTAGTTCATTTTGGAAATCAAAGCGGTTTCTGCAAAGCAGGGAGGCTGCACTAACAAGACGCTGGGAACCCCTGGAGGAAATTTCCACGCCAGCTCCAGAGCCCCGGCCCCCAACCTAACTGCTGCCCCGCGGCGAGGCCTGGGGGCGAGGAGACCTTCCGGTCTAGAGTCCTCCTCCCGCCATCCGTGGGGTTATTAGGCCATGGGAAACCACAGGTGTGACCTACGTGACGTAACCCTCTCCCAACACACCTGGCGTCAGCATCTCACCTGCCGTGGGCTGGGAACACCACGTCTGTTCCCGGCCCTGGGCGAGCTCCGGAAGCCGTGGGTGAGGTCAGCGTGGCTCTGTTACGCCCAGACGCGCAAGTGACCCCTGGCAGCCACCAGCCAACCGTCTGTGTCCAACGTCTGGCCTCTCCCTAGAGGAGACGTGATGGTGGCTCTTCTGCCTCTCTGGAGTAGTGTAAGGTCATGATTTGTATTTTAAGCACAAGTGCTTTCCTAAAACCTGAAAGCTTAAAAATCAGCAAAACTAGATCAGAGTTTCTCTAGAAATCAGTGTTTAGTTAGGAACACACTCTGTTAAATAAACACTGTTTTCAAAAACTACTTAAAAACATAGCTGCCAACCAGCGTGCAGTGAGGGAAGGTCCCATACAGCGAGGCAAGGGGCGGGGCCAAGCCCCTCCAGCTCGGGAGCCCGCTGGGGGCAGGGAGGAGAGCACCGCCTTGAGCTCCGGGAACGTTCCCATGATGGGACCAGCGGCCCTGGCAGCTCCTTCCACCCCCGCCGAGCACAGTGGGTGACGGCCCGCTGAGCTTGAAACAGGGGCCCAGGCGGGCCTGAACAAAAGGAAAAGACCAGTGGCCCTACTGCAGAACAACAGGACCTCGGGGAGGACAGAACTCTGAGCTTGTGTCCACTGGCCTCGGACTCAGGACAGAGGTCAGGAGACTGTGGGGACCCAGCAATCTCAGAATTCATTTTTATTTTTAGCTTTTACCCCAACACAAGAAAAACAGCACCCTGAAGACCTGGGTCACATACAGCGGACCCTTAAACAACACTGGGGGGAGGGGCGCCCCCGCAGGCAAAGATCCAAGTGTGACTGACTCTCCAAAACCTAGACCAGACAGCCCACTGGCGCCCCGAAACTCACTGGTTACACCAGCCTCACACTGAGAGAGTCTGTCTACACCACACAGTGTTCCAGGAGTCAGGTAAGCTAGAAAAACAGCGTTAAGGAAATCACAAGAAGAGACGTTTACAGGATGGTGCCGGGTCATCAGACGGCTCTGCTACCAGGCCTCGTGTCACCCGGGCCAAGTGCACACGGCTGCCCGAAACCTCAAAGACAGCGCAGCCGGAGGAGGACAGTGAGAGTGTGGCCGAAAAAACCGAACCCACGGGGCGCCTGGGTGGCTCAGTGGGTTAAAGCCTCTGCTTTCGGCTCAGGTCATGATCCCAGGGTCCTGGGATCGAGCCCCATATCGGGCTCTCTGCTCAGCAGGGAGCCTGCTTCCCCCTCTCTCTCTGCCTGCCTCTCTGCCTACTTGTGATCTCTGTCTGTCAAATAAATAAATAAAATCTTTGAAAAACAAAAAAGAAAAAAAAAAAAACCGAACCCACGGGCGCCTGGCTGGCTCAGTGGGTTAAAGCCTCTGCCTTCAGCTCAGGTCATGATCCCAGAGTCCTGGGATCGAGCCCCGCGGGCTCTCTGCTCAGCGGGGAGTCTGCTTCCCTTCCCCTCTCTCTCTGCCTGCTTGTGATCTCTGTCAAATAAATAAATAAAATCTTAAAAAAAAAAAAAAAAAAAAAAGCCAAACACCTAAGGTGAGTACACAAGATGGAGGAAAAATTAGAAAAACGTGCTGGATACAGGCTCAAAGCCAGTGTCTCCCGACTGTGCACAAAGCCAGGATCCCGGAAAGTGTTCGTTCTACTTGGGTTTCCCATCGGGGTTTAGGAGCAACTGTCTCTTCTCGTATTAAAAATGCCACTATTATTTACACAGTTACTGTTTAAGACAAATGATTTTTAGTGATTTTGTAGTTCTCACAGCGATGATCTACTGCAAGGTTTCAAACGGGCTCCCCAGAACACCTCACAAAGGCATGGCAGCCCTCCCCGTGGAGACCCCCAATGGGGCCCAGCGATCCTGGGAGTGCGGTCCCCGACGGGCCCTTCAGATGCGAAGGAACTGTGGTCTCGTTTCAGCGAGACTGTCCAGGCGGGCTGAGGGTTCAGCTGCAGACCCCACTCCCTCAGCAAGGGGAGCCCGGTCTGCTGGAGCCTGCACCCAGCTCCACCACTCTGCTCCAGCCCACAGGGCACGGTTAAGGCTGCTCCGTATTCAAAATAACTCCAAGGCAAAGAAAGAAAAAAGGAAGGTTAAAATAAATCACATTAAAAAGTAAGACAGCCTGGCCCTCGCCAGCACACGGGTGAGCCTCAAACACGCTGGGCGAACCCACTCCAGGGCCCTGCATGCAGGAAAGGCGAGGAGCCCCCAGGCACAGAAGGGGGCGCGGGGGAACAGGCACGAAGAGGGGCACGTGATAGAACGAGCCCTGGGTGTGGCGGCAGGCGAAGAACCACTGGATTTCACCTCTGAGACTAATGATCCACTATGTTAACTAATTAAATTTAAATGAGATTTGAAAATGTGCTAAAATCTGCCGTGGCGATGGCTGCTCAACCCTGAGGCACAGCAGCGCCCACCGGCCGCACTTCGCCGGCCACGTGCACTCTCTCCCAACAGCGCTCTTCTGGGACCCTCACTAGCGAGAAAGCGGACGTTTCTGGTGGTCTGCAGAGGGTCAGGCCAACAGGGATTCCCAGTATTACCGGCAGATAATCCCCACAGGGAACTGGTAACCAGCCCAGTCTAGCCTCACTAACTAGTTGAGAGTTAGTTTAACGAGGTTTCTGTCCCAACTTGCGTCCCTGGCCTCCGCGTGCTCCCAGGGGCAGGTCCTGCAGGGACTGAGGACCAGTGCCTGGCCCTCCACCCCCTGGGGCCACCCTGCCCACAGATGGAGAGCCACAGGGAAAACCACCTACAAACAGCCAGAGCTTCAGAAATAAGGAGCTTCCGCACTAACAGGACCGTGGGCCAAGACGTACTGAGAGCTCAACGTCAGGGTCCTGCATTGAGCCCCCAGCGCCCTGTGCACGCACACATAGGGGAGCCCAGCCCCCAGCCACTCCACCTCACCTCCCGGCTCTGCCAGTCAGGTACCACTTTCCTCCTGTGACGTCACGCTCGCCCTTGAGCAACTTGCTGAATGTCCTGTCTCATCCACGGTTTACATCCTAAAACCATCGCTTCCCCAGAAGCCCCAGTATTTGCGGTGACAGACCTGGCTTCTGGTGCTTCCTCCACTTCTTGTATCGGATGCCGATGCCGAAGCGACCCAAACAGCAGCCCCTCCCCCACCCCCATCAGTAGTCAGGCAGTCCCCTCCTGTCCTCAGAGCACCTCCCAAACCAGGTGTGGGACCCTCAACACACAGCTGAACACCGCTGCCTCCCTCCCTGTTGCGTTCATACGGGGAAGGCCTGTGCCCCCAAACCCAGGGTCCTGCCAGTGTGCACACCAACCCGTCCCCCGTCCCCGGGAGCAGATGCCCCTTCTTTACTGGTCCAGGGATGTACTTGGCACCCTTCCTAGAAGACAGAAATCCCACCCAAGTGAAGTCAATAAGCTGACAAAGGTATCTCTCTTCCAGAGCCTCGTGAGGGGCACTCAAAAGGGGCGGTCCGTGAAGGTGACCTTCCTACGCAGGGTCTCAGGAGGCAAATACTGCTGGTGACCGTGGAAACAGCCATGACCCCCAACCACCACACCTTTCCCATGATGCAGCAAAGGCACACGTGTGCGGATGCCTCCTGGACGGGATGCTCTATGGGGAGACCGTGCATCTGCACGAAGACAACCCACAGGGAGATTCTGAATTCGGAGCAGCTGGTCCTGCTCCTTCATTCAGAACTGCTAAGACGCGCACACCAACCCTCCTACTCCAAATCCCTCTCGTTCCCGTCCTCTTAAAACATGGTAAAGTGCTGCCCACTCCTAGAAACAGAGCAACCATGGTCAGCTCCAATGCAGAGGCCTCATCTGTAATAATTAAGGAAGTATGCACGTTATTTTCTGTTTTGGTTTCTCTGAGTACAAGAGCTTAAAAATGAATGGCGTTGGCTGGAAACCTTCAAATACAGACGTGGTCTCGAGGGAAGCTTCACGACACGTGGAGAGTTCACACACAGAAAACCTGGAGGTACGGTCACGGTGTCTCTAGGATAAGGCGGCTAGTGCTCACTTCTCGAGGCTCAGGGGCTGCTCTCAACACAAAAGAGAATTTCAGGGCGAACAGCCTTTCTGGGCCTCGGGGTAAGCCAGAGCCCGCCCCCGGCCCAAGGGCGTGAGCAGCGCACCAGGCACTGTGACACGGAGACCAGGACGCAGCCCACCGGGGATGCACAGGGTCTTCTCCCCGGTGCAGGCTCTGCCGCTTATGAGAAAGGGGGGGCACCCAGGACTTCCCAGAAGGACCTCGGGTCAGCTGCACCACGAGTCCTGCACTCCCGCCTCCCAGACAGCCCCACATGCCCACGACGGCACTCTGCCTCAGCGCCCGACAGCTTTCTCACTGTAGCCGAGGGCGGTGAGCACTGAGCCAGACGGAGCAACTGTCTGGGTCCAGTTTTACATTTTGCTAGCGTGACCTTTGGGGCCACACTCCGTGCTAAGTAATGTACAGATTTACAGAAAACATCTGTAATTTATTAAAAATTACAAGAGCACCAACATGAGAACAGACTTTTCTCTCTGGTGCCTATGTTCCTTTCACCTGGTGTATGTCTGGGTTCCATCCCGAGAACCGGAGAGCCCGTATTGTACCAAGGCAGGCCCAGAAGTTCTCTAGTACACGTGATCATGAAGTGCCCCGGGCAAAGGCCAGGCAGCAATGGTCTTAACCACTACACAGCCTGACGCCACGTTCATAATGAAAAACACCTTTCATGGGGTGCTGGGGGGGCTCAGTTGGTTAAGCATCTGACTCTTGGGTTTGGCCTTGGGTCGTGATCTCAGGGTTTTGAGACTGAGCCCCTCACTGGGCTCGGCACCCAGTGCGGAGTCTGCTTGGGATTCCCTCTCCTCCTCCTCCTGCCCCCCTCACTGTGTGCGTGCTGTCTCCCAACATGAGCAATAATAATAAAACAAACCTTCCTTTCACATGCGTCTTAACTAGCAGATCCAGTCTGTTCTGCCTCTTCCTGAAATGAAGTTCTCTCAAGTTATGTGCTTCTAAAATGCTTCCTTTGGTAGCAGACATGGCAGAGAGGAGCGAGGCTGCCTGCCTACCCGGGTCGAGCGCACACTGTGCTCCCGTGTGCGTACGCACACCCGCCTGCGGAGCGGAGCAGCGGGCAGCCCTGCAGCGGGCAAATCCACTCCGCTCTGTGGCTCCTGCCTTCCTCGCCTCTGCTGCCCTGGCCAACGTTACACCAGAACCCGCCCTCGACCTTGTCAACATGGGCTCCACGTCTGCTTCGGCAGGCCCCACGCGTCCCCCTGCACACCGCATGTGCCGTGTGACTCCGCACCATACCCCGAGGCAGCCGCTAGGTACCTGCATCACAGACAGCCCTAGACTGGAGGCCAGAGCGACACCCACGCCAGAGGACACCTGCCAGAGACAAGCATGCGGGGTTTTTAAAAGGGCGACCCACTGGGATACAGTTCTTTGTCCTTCCTAAGGAGATCATTGTACATCTGATCATATGTAGTTTTGAAATCATAAACATTTGGCTTGTCGGGTGCTGGTCCTGGGAGCTTCACGTGTGTTCCTGTTCCGAAGGACCGGACGCTGAATCCCCGTTTGCTGAAACACACAAAAAGAGAACAAAATCACAGTTGGATTAAGACACAAAATTCTAAAGCCAAGGAATACAGAATGGAAAATGGACAGAATGAGTAACTGCTGATCCTACAGACATGTTTTTAAATTCTAAACTTTCAGCATTTTATTCACAAATTTTTAAAAATCCTGTAGCAGCATAAGGGCACCTGGGTGCTCAGTCGCTGGGCATCTGCCTTCAGCTCAGGTCATGACCGCAGCGTCCTGGGATGGGGCGCCTGCGTCTCCCTCTCCCGCTTCCCCTGCTTGTGCCTCTCTCTCATGGTCTCTCTCTCTGCCAAATAAATAAATAAATCTTTTTTAAAAAATCCTATAGCACACTGGGGCATCCGAGTGGTCGCATGGTTGAGCGTCTGACTCTTGGTGTCGGCTCAGGTCATGTCTTGGGGCCGTGGGACCCAGGCCTGCATCGGGATCTGCGCTCTGCGGGGAGCTGGCACGACATCCTCTCTCCCTCGGCACCAACCCCCACTCACATGCACGCAGGGCCCTCTAAGAAAGAGAGTCTTTAAAAAAAATTCTACAGCATGTTACACCAAAACTGGATGAAACCGATTGAGACAGAAGACAAAGGGTTGCCGGCGCCACTACAGGGTGGCCGAGAGCACCACAGCTGCTCACCGCATCCCCCCAGACCCTCTCTGGCCATCGGAGGCCCCACGGACGCGCGCAGTGAGGGAAGCTCCTCCGGAGTGTAGCGGACCGCCGCCCGGACCGCCTTGCAGGGTTCAGGCTCCCAGGACCCCCTCGTGTGTGACTCCTACGACTCTCCCACAGACTTGACCGCACGCACCACACAGGGAGCGCCACGTGTCGGGCCGCCGACATCCTGTAGGCCGGGGCTCGCCAGGAATCCAGAACTCAGGGCCCAGGGGTGCCAGGCCCACGGGCGCCTCCCCACAGTCTCTTCCATCGTCACATCGGCCACGAGGCTCAAGAACAAACAGCTCCCAAGCTGTGCCGACTCCAGTAACCTGGAGTCCCTGGGAAGGGACGGACCGAATGCGTCTCCTGACAAGCCTGGGGAAGCCCGTGAGTGAGGCCCTGCGCCGCAGCAAACGTCACCTGACCTCCCGGGCGTCGCCACTAATAACCCCTCGGGTCAGCTGCGGTCACGGGCACCGAGGAGAACACAGAGCCGTGAGCCAACACGTCACCGCACGGTTGAGAACTGCCCGGAACAAGCAGCTTGCGTTTCAGGCTCCAAGCCGTTCTCCCCAAAGTGTCCCAGAGCCATGCGTCCACTGCGCCAGCAGCTTACCGGCTGCTGAAATGTGGAAGCCACCCGTCGCTGAGGGGCGAAGAGGACTTACTGCTGAGACTAACTACGGGCAGCATAACCCCCTGAAGCCGACCCTCAGGTCTCCGTGGAGTTTTCTGTGCGCCTCATGGACACACATGGAAAAGCCGGTGCCCAGAAGTGGCACAAGTGTCCCGGACCCTGGTAAGCCGACACCACCGACCACTTCCCTTGTGTGCAGGAGTGGGTTTACTTTGAGGGCGCTCACCCATTCACACACCCAACACCTGTATGTCAAGGCACAGCCTCTCCAGCAGGCGAGGGAAAGGAGGGGTGCACTATGAAACCCGCAGAAGTAAGACCCCCAAGGACAGGACTCACGCTTCAAAACCTAAAAACCACCACCACCGTCACTGTGGCAGACTTGCCATCCCATTTTGATTCAGCGACGTTTCCTGGGGCTTACTGCGTGCCGGGATACAATATGAACAAAACAGATCCAACGCTCTCTCCTTCGACATTTGGGGGCCGGCAGGCGGGGGTACAACAAAGCAGGGAAAACACCCAGCACACAGGACAGCGAGAAGACAGCGATGGAGGAAGCCAGGGGGCAGGAGCAGCGCCCGCTCGTGGGGAAGTGGGCAACGGGACAGAGCACCTCAGAGCCTTTCACAGCACACACCCCAAGATGCAGACCCTGGATGGGGCCCCGCAGTGCTTCAGGCCGGGGTAGGGGAGACAGGCCACCGGAAAGCTACCCACAGGGCTCCCGGGAGGCTCCAGACGGGAGAGCCCCTGGTGCAGGGACTCACATCCCCCCTCCCGCTGGAGCGACCCGAGACGGAACAGCCGGGTGATGGCACCTGACAGGCCCACCTCTCTTCTACGCGTCTTGTCACAGGAGGGTCTGAGGCTTGCATTAGCTGTCCAGATGGAGGAGTCTCCGCTTTTAGTCTATCCACATCCGTAACAGCAGATCGTCCCAAAGATAACCCAGCCCCACACCCCACCTAGCCTAACCAGGCTTCCGAGGGGGGACTGCGGAGCTGCAAACGGACAGGTGGGACTCAGAATGAAGGCGGCCTCCCCCCACCATGAGAAACAGTCCGGGCTCGCTGTCACTTCTCTCCGCGACTTTCTGAAACGGCAGTCAAGTGTATTCAAAAATAAAAATGAAGTGGTTTGTTCTTCCCCCAACAGAATGTTCCCAAGTGGCAAAGAGGCTAATTAGCAACAGAAGTGCTGTTTCTTCGAAGCTGATGCAGCCGGCAGAGCGGCCCATCTTGCGCTGTGCGACAACATGTAGTGCGACACCGGTCTTACATAAAGCAGTGACGCTAAAAAAAATTCCCGACAACCTAAAGGCTCAACGTCGTCACAGATGCCAACAGATCCATCATAAAGAACCTATCACAGAGAAGGTCAAGTTTTGGGAAAGACAACGATTTCCACTGCTATCCCTATGGCTACCCGTAAAATGATGATGTTCAAACGAACCCCGAGGACCGCAAGCAAACACCAGATTAACAGCACGGGCTACGCGACGTTTGTTTTCCACAGCGAGATTGTTCATCAATTTCAAGCATTTCTTTGGCCAAGACTGGAATCCTAGAGCCACGGCCAACCTTCAGCAGGCACACTCTGACTCTAAGTAGGGCACGACGCGCTCCCAGTCCCAGGTCACCTTCCCTACAGGCACGGTCACCCGCTGCTATCAGCCCGACGTCTAGCCCGTGATGACCTCATGCCCACGGGCCAGCTGACTGCTCGCCTGCAGCCGCACCGCCTGGCGCCCGCAAGATGAGCGCCCCGGCAAAACCCAGGTCCTCGCCCGCTAAATGTGCGCTATAAGCGCGTCTCAGTAAACATTTCCCAGGGTTCACACCGTGTTACCCTCCCACAAGGTCAACAACAAAGCGGAGCAGCGAGGCCTGAGATCCTGGTGTCCCGCGGTGACAAGTGCACCTCACGTTCAGGGCCTATCGGCACCCCCGCTCACATGTCCCTCCTTCCCCGGCTGCTCTTCCTCAACCTTGGCTTTTTGCTGGCCACCCTGCTCTGCTGGTTGCTGCCAGTCTGTCCAGTGTCCCCCCACCCACCCACCCAGGCACAGCAGAGCAGGCCCTTGAGATCTGGCACTTGGGAGGGTCCAGCAACAACCCACCACGAGTGTGCTGCTTTCCTGCCCTAACCCCCCGTGGCCCCAAGCAAGGATGTGTCACTAACACGGGTGAAACTGCTGAGCTATCTTCCCTGCTCCGGGCTCTCCCCGTTCTCATCTGTAAAAGACTGGAGATGCAGGAGAAGGTTTTAGCTGTGGGAGCGGTTACCTACTGGGTCTACCCAGTTCTGAACCCATGTTTACACGAAAACTGCCTTTTCTCCAACCATCCTCCTCACGTTAGCTCTGCCTCCTGAAGATTAAAAAAAAGAAAACAATGCAGTCCCTTAAAGCCTAGGAAGGCAAATGGGTTCCTCTGTAGACACCTTTTTCTGCATTCCCTGCCTTTCTTTGAAAGTCACGATTTCTAACCCTTCCACCTTCCTAAACAGTCCCCAGTTTATTTTTTTCAAGGGTCCAGAACCAAAATACCAGAAGAGGTAGGCAGAGAGGCTGCAGAGCGCAGCTGACTACCCTCCCCCTGGTAAAGGCAAGAGATTTCTGGAAATGGGTCCAAGATCAGGGAGGAAGTTTCGCACCATGAACAGGGGTGCTCCTGCGACACCACCACAGGCAGCCCCAGACTTGGTCCCATCTGGGAGAGAACGTTCAATTTTGCCCCAGTTCCGGTGTGGCGGGGAGCCCACATGCTCTGGTGATGATCTGAGGGCCCCACCCCAAACTGGGCAACCGTGGGGCCTTAGCGGGTTCTGCTGCCTCCCCTCCCCCTGGGCCCTTCTTCAGCCCGTGCTTCATCCATCTGGAGTCTCAGCGCTGTCACTCATCATAACCAGAGTCCTTTTTGTCCAAATCCTTACTGTCCCTCATGAGCGGGGCTTCCTGTTCTGGGCACTGCCTCTTCACATGTGTTAAACACAGACATCTAAGGACTGCAAGGATGTAATCAAATGGCATTAAGAAAGCACCTGGCAGGGCACCTGGGTGGCTCAGTGGGTTAAGCCTCTGCCTTCGGCTCGGGTCATGATCTCGGGGTCCTGGGATCGAGCCCCACATCGGGCTCTCTGCTCAGCGGGGAGCCTGCTTCCTCCTCTCTCTCTGCCTGCCTCTCTGCCTACTTGTGATCTCTGTCTGTCAAATAAATAAATAAAATCTTTAAAAAAAAAAAAAACAGGAAGAAAGCACCTGGCATGGAGCGCCTGGGCGGCTCACCTGTTAAGTGTCTGCCTTTGGCTCAGGTCATGATCCCAGGGTCCTGAGATCAAGCCCCCCATCAGGCTCCCTGCTCGGCAGGGAGTCTGCTTCTCCCTCTCCCACTCCCCCTGCTTGTGTTCCCTCTCTCGCTGTCAAATAAATAAAATCTCAAAAACAGAAAGAAAGAAAAGAAAAAAAAAAGAAAAGAAAGCACCTGGCAGAGAGAGTTCAAGAGACTGACCCTCAACCTGGCTTTTCGTTTGCAGTCTCTCTGCTCCTGCTCCCTAAATCACACTGCCTTAAGACTGAAAACAGACCCGAGAACTCAGTTCAGCAGTATGCAGAAGTCTGTCTTACAACATTTGTTTTGAATGGCTAGACTAAGAGGACTTCTAAGAATCAACATGCCCCTTAACATCTAGATCGTTCTGAACAAAAAAATAATCAGCTCCAAAGGGAACTCTCGGTCTACAGCATACAAAGAACAGAAAGAGGCGTCCGCGGAAAACGCTCCTGCAGACCCTAGAGCTCCCACAGCTGGTGCCTGAAACGTCTCAAACGATCAAAAATAATCGCCCCAGGGAACACGGATATATACGCGCGCGAGAGAGAGGTGTCTGTGCGTGTGTATACACGATATATCGTGATATATGATATACGAACCAACATCTGTTACCATTTGTATTTGGCTTGTCCAAAAACAGAGACGATGTGCAATGGGGCTAATAGCACATAAAGTAAAACAGGGTCTCACTAGTAAAACTAGCCCCTGTGCGGGCTCACTTAACTGCGTTTCTCCCAGTATTTATTTCAGATTTCCTGTTTCACAACACCTTCTGTAGGGCCCTGACGTTCTTAAGGTCTCAGGCGGTTCCTCTGTAGGTACCTTTAAAAACCACCACATCAAGTTCTTAGAAATGCGTTTAAACGCTGTAAAATCCAAAAAGAACTAAAGCCATGAATAATTGTGAAAAGTGAAAGACATGGGAAGTCGTTCTATCTTAATAGCAATTTCAAAACTAAAGGAGGGCAAGATCCTCTTTTGCCCCAGCAGCATGAAAAAATGAAAATAATGCCCAGACTGAGAAAACAGGAGTTGTATAAATAGATTATTTTCTGGAAAGTAGTCTGGCAAAATACAGGAAAACATGAAATATGCCTACTATTTTTTTTTTTAAAGATTTTATTTATTTATGGGGCGCCTGGGTGGCTCAGTGGGTTAAGCCTCTGCCTTCGGCTCAGGTCATGATCCCAGGGTTCTGGGATCAGGCCCCACATCAGGCTCTCTACCCAGCAGGGAGCCTGCTTCTCCCTCTGTCTGCCTGCCTCTCTGCCTACTTCTGTTTACTTGTGATTTCTGTCAAATAAATAAATAAATAATCTTTAAAAAAAAAAAGATTTTATTTATTTATTTGACAGAGAGAGATCACAAGCAGGCAGAGAGGCAGGCAGAGAGACAGAAGGAAGCAGGCTCCCTGCTGAGCCGAGAGCCCAATGCGGGACTCGATCCCAGGACCCTGAGATCATGACCTGAGCCGAAGGCAGAGGCTTTAACTCACTGAGCCACCCAGGGGCCCCAAAATATGCCTGCTTTTTGAGTCAGCTATTCTACGCCTAGGAATTCATCCAAAGAAACAATCAGAAAACTGTGCAAATGTATTTATATGGCACAAGGATGTTGACATTTTAAGAATGAAAGATAAAAAGCAGCTAAAATGTCTACTAACCCGGGGTTGGCTACAAAATTAACTGCTCCACAGAATTCCTCTGGATTACTTGTCCTAATTTTGTAACCACTGCCATTGCTCAATATGAATAAATGTATTCAAATTCAATACAACAAAATAACCGCCCAAATCGAACATTATGTGAAGAGAAATGATAAAACACTGTACTCTTCCTTCCGTGTATGTGCACACAGGACACACCCAGAAGGTGCCGCACCGATCCTGCGAGGACCTGCGCTGGCCTCCATCTTCAGTGTATTCTGTTTGCAAAGAGATCTTCTTCCAAGTAATACTATTTTCTTTCTTTCTTTCTTTTTTTAAGATTTTATTTATTTATTTGACAGACAGATCACAAGTAGGCAGAGAGGCAGGCAGAGAGAGAGGGAAGCAGGTTCCCCGCTGAGCAGAGAGCCCGATGTGGGGCTCGATCCCAGGACCCCGAGATTATGACCTGAGCCGAAGGCAGAGGCTTAACCCTCTGAGCCACCCAGGTGCCCAGTAACACTATTTTCTAACAGATGAAAACATCCCCCACATATAAGTATTTTAGCAATTAAAGATTCAGGTCTAAGTCAACATCACATTCATGGGCTCAATAATATAGATTACCCTGGGGCGCCTGGGGGGCTCAGTCATTAAGTTTCTGCCTTCGGCTCAGGTCATGGTCCCAGGGTCGTGGGATCCAGCCCCGCATCCGGCTCGCTGCTCAGCGGGGAGCCTGCTTATGCCTCTCTCTGCCTGCCTGTGATCTCTGTCAAATAAATAAACTGTTTTAAAAATAATAATAATAATAATACAGATTACCCTAAACTTACGTTTGGAGTCTATTTTTGAAACAAATTTGAAAGACAGTAAAACGGGTCCAAGCACACCTAGACTTCTGACTTGGCGACCGCCGGAGGCTCTCCCGCACCCCGCTTCCCCAGGAGACCCGCTGCTGCGCCGGCCACCAGCGCTCCGAACTGCACAAGGACCTGTCGTCCTGCAGGGATCGTCTTGGGCAAGTTTCACGACAAAACTACCGGCCGTTTAAAAAGAAAACAACAAAACAATTTCCCTTTCGTGGCGTTGAGCTGACATCTGTTAGGCAGCCAGCCAGACCCGCGCCACGGGGCCGGCCCGATCCCTCCTCTAACGGAGAACGTTCACGCTCATTTCCTCGAGCGACTTCCCAGGAGCGTCGACCTCATGTTCTCTCCCTTGAACTCACCGAACTTGAAAGGCCTGTCAAGTTCATACGAGCACTTTCTGGCTTTAGAACCGCCCGCGACGGTCCAGGTTCTGCTCAGAAACGACCTCCACAACCAAGTGTCCGGCTCAACAGCTCCCATCCGGACGCCGGAGACCGCGAACACGGCGGGCGGCGCGGGGCGGCCGAGCGGAGAGGACGCTCCTGGGCAGCCGCCCTGCACCGCGACGCGGGCGGGAGGAAGGCAGGAACCCCAAGCTCTCCAGGTTACTGGGGAAGGTGGCCACGGAGGCGGCGGCGCGGCTGTCCCGCGCCGGGGACACGCCGGGAAGAGGCTTTCCGCAGCCCAGCGGTCAGCGTCACGGCCCGCGGGCCTCGAGGGGGTACGCGCTGCCCTGCACACCCGCCGCCGGCAGCGCGGGGACCCGGCAGCGCGGACACCGACCCCAGAAGCGCAAAGCCGAAGCCCCGTGTGGCCCGGAAACGCGCGGCTGGCGGCTCTGGGCGCGGAGGGCGGTCGGCCCCGGACGCGGCCCCGGACGCTGCCCGGACGCGAACGCGGAGCCACCCCCACGGCGTTAACACAGCGGGCCGTGCCCGGGTTCGGGGTGCGGCTTGCGGCGGGGCCCGAGAGCGACCACGCGGGGCGCACCCCGTCGCGGGACGCCACCGCCTCGCCGACGCGAGCCCGGGGCCGGCTCTCCCGGGCGGGCCGCCCGCTCCAGCGGCACCGACGCGCGGGCCCGGCGGCTGCCCCGGGAGCTCGGAGCCTCCGGGCTCAGAACCCGAAACCGCGCGCGGGCGGCCGAGCGTGGGGGCTCCTCGCTGCGCGCGGCCCGCCCGGCGTCCGGCCTGAGGGAGCGCGGAGCCGCCGGGCACGGGCCGGGCAGGACGCGGGGCCAGGGCGGGGCCCGCTCTACCTGAGGATGTTGTGCGCCTCCATGCTCCGGTTCTGGTTGCTCGAGCACACCACCGCCACCCGCAGCGGCGACGACGGCATAGCGGCGGCCGCAGCGACCGCGACGCAGGCGCTCCGGGACGCCCACCGGCCGCGGCGCCTCCGCGCGAGCAATATGGCGGCCGCGGCGCCCGGAAGTCATGACGCCACGCGGCGGCGCCGGCGACGTAGCGCGTCGGGACGTGGGCGCGGGCGTGGGCGCGGCGGCCCGGCGGCCCGGCGGCCCACCCGCGCCGTCCCACAGCGCCCCGGCGCGAGGGCAGGGAGGCTTCGCGGGCGGGCGCCGAGCCCACAGCCAGCGCGCCGCAGTGCCCGGAGCGCCCGGCAGAAGCCCGAGCTCCTCACAGGGACCGCGCTCGGCCCCGAGCTCGGCGCTGGCGGGCCACGTCATAAAACCCGGCCGCCGTCGCCAGGAGTGACGTAGGCCGCGCCGTCGCCCAGGGCGCGTCCGACGTGCGGCCGTCGTCGACAGGAGTGACGCGCGCGCGCCGCGCCGGCCGGTCGGTGCCGGAGTCGCTGGGGCGCGGCTTCTGCGCGGCGGCTGGCGGCGGGGTCCGGCTCCCGCGGCCTCACGCCGCCGCCGGCGCACAACGGGCTCCCTCTCGGCGGGTCCCCGCTCGGCCCCGCCGCTCGGCGGCCGCACGTCGCTCTCGGAGCCCCGCACGCCGTCGCGTTCAGCCCGAGTTCTGGAGGCCTTCGGGGAGCGGAGTGGTGCAGGGCCTCCCGGCTGGGGGCGCAGCTCGACCGGGGCCTCGCGCCGGCCTGGAGGCACCGCGGGCCGGAGTCGCAAGGGTCGGGTAGGACCGGCTTCGGTGCCCGGCTTCGGTGCCCCGCCGCGCCCGGCCGCGCGGATCCGGCCGGAGGGAGCCGAGCTGGCTTCCTGGGGCGCGCGGCCGGGGCCGGGACCGGACGGCGCCGTGGAGGGGCTGCGCGCTGGCTTGCGGACCCCGGCGGAGCGGAAGAAGGCTGCGGGCGGTGCGGGCTGGGGCTGGCGGCGGCCTGCGGGCTGGGGGCGGCGGCGGGCAGGGCGGCGGCGAAGCTCCCTCGCCGTGGCTGACGTTTCCCGGCTGCGCTCCCGTCTTCGGGGAGGAAAACGCGGAGAAGGCCCTCAGATCTGAGTGATCGCTACGCTCACCGTGGGGCCGGCACTCACGACCCCCGGAGCCGGCGTCCCTGCTCCTCTGACTGCGCCAGCCGGGCGCGCCTGCGGGACGTGGGTGCCGCGCGGGGGCAGGACAGTGCGGGACTGCGACGAGCGTTCACTGGGACGGGCCAGGGGGTGCGAGGGTGGGTCGGGGCGGAGGACCACACTCCGCGCCCGCCTCTGTTTGAGGAGGCGCAGAGAAGAGAAAAGACACCCAAATGTTCCCGGGGGGTGGCAGGTGTTTAGGGCTGGTGGGATTAAGGGTGCTTTGAATGTTTCTAAAGTTGTTTTTTTAACTCCTTCACTTAGTATTTTATGAGGAACGTGTATTTTTTTTTTTAGATTTATTTATTTATTTATTTGACAGATCACAAGCAGGCAGAGAGGAAAGCAGGCTCCCCGCGGAGCCGAGAGCCCGATGCGGGGCTCGATCCCAGGACCTGAGATCATGACCTGAGCTGAAGGCAGAGGCTTCACCCACTGAGCCCCCCCCAGGCACCCCAAGAAACATGTATTTTTTAAAAGATTTTTATTTTATTTTATTTTATTTTTCTGAGACAGAAGGAGCATGAGCAGGTGGAGAGGCAGGAGAGGGAGAAGCAGGCTCTCCGCTGAGCAGGGAGAGCTGAGCAGGGAGACGGATGCAGGGCCCAATCCCAGGACCCTGAGAAGATGACCTGAGCCAAAGGCCAACACTTAGCTGACTGAGCCCCCCCAGGCACCCTCAAATATATATATATATTTTTTACATCTACAGCAAATACTAGAACTGTTCATATTTTAGAAACAAAACGCCTCCATGGCTTCCCCAGTGTGCTCAGAACATACTAATCGGAACTCAGAGGCCTTGTGGTCTGAAGTACCAAACTCTCAGGGGCACCTGGGTGGCTCAGTGGGTTAAGTGTCTGCCTTCGGCTCAGGTTATGATCTCGGTCCTGGGATGGAGACCCACATCCCGTTCTCTGCTCAGTGGGGAGCCTGCACCCCCCACCCCTCTGCCTACTTGTGATCTCTCACTCTGTCAAATAAATAAATGAATTCTTAAAAAACAAATATTGAAGTACCAAGCTCTCTCTTTAATTTAATTTTATTTATTTATTTGACAGGGAGAGAGATCACAAGTAGGCAGAGAGACAAGGAGAGAGGGGGAAGCAGGCTCTCTGCGGGGCTCAATCCCAGGACCCCGAGACCATGACATGAGCTGAAGGCAGAGCCTTAACCCACTGAGCCACCCAGGCGCCCCGATGTCTTATTATTTTTTTTAAAGATTTATTTATTTGAGAGAGAGCAAAGGGGAGAGGGAGAACCAGGCTCCCTGCTTGAATAAAGGTCCACACATCACAATGTTCTGGCTGAGCAGAAAGCCAGTTGCAGGGCTCAATCCCAGGATCCTGGGGTCATGACCTGAGTCAAAGGCAGACACTTAACTAATTGGGCCACCCAGGTACCCCTCATCAATGTCTTTTTTTTTTTTTTTAAAGACTTTATTTACATATTTGACAGACAGAGATCATAAGCAGGCAGAGAGGTGGAAGCAGGCTCCCTGCCGAGCAGAGAGCCCGAAGCGGGGCTCAATCCCAGAACCCTGGGATCATGACCTGAGCTGAAGGCAGAGGCTTTAACCCACTGAGCCATCCAGGCGCCTCCATCAATGTCTTTTGAAGGACAAAAGTTCTTAAGCTTGATAAGCTACATTAATTTGTTCTTTTATAATTTGTGCCAAACTAGCTGAATGAAGAGTCCGCCGGGTGGAAATGGCGGTAGGTGAGCCGTTACGGAAGAGGACGTTAGCGAGACTGAAGGTGCACGAAGACAAACTGCAAATGGAACAGAGGGGATGAGAACAGGCGGCATCCGTGAGCCGTGCAGCAGTGCCAGGCAGCTGGTGCGTGTGCTGTGCGGCCCAAGGAGCAGGTGGGCAGCCTGGCTGGTTGTTAGAGGGCCTTCTCCTGGCCCTGCTTAAACTCTAGGAGTTTTCCGTCTAAGTCTTTTTGCTGGTTCTTTTCTTGGCCTCCTGATTCCCTCACACACATGCTAGTCAGTGCTAAGCTCTAAACATCCACGTGTCCTTGTTGTTCTTCAGCATTTTGCCTTGTGAACTCGACACCTTGGCCTCCTGGCTTCCCAGATCCATCCGCTCAACGCATGGAGACCACGGGGCTCTGCCTGAGTTCTCCTTCCTTGCTGCACATCCTGAGAACCAGACGGAGGGCTGGAGGAGTCCTAGAATTCAGCGCTGTTGTTCCTTTCCGGGGCTCAGGACTTCAGTGTTCAGAACTGTTTTACGTATTTTGTGTTTTTAGTTTTCAGGTGGAAAATAATTCTGGTTCCTGCTACTTCATCTTCACTGGAACCAGAAGTCTCATTAAGTTCCCCCCCCTTCTTAAAATTTTATTTGAGCGAGAGAGAGAGAAGGGGCAGAGGCAGAGTGAGAATCCCAAGCCAACCCTACGCTGAGTGCAGAACCCACCATAGGGCTCAACCACATGACCCCAAGTTCATCACCTGAGCTGAAACCAAGTCAGCCACTGAACTGACTGAGCCACCTAGACGCCCCTCTTTAAATCCATTTTTAAAAGCATAAAATGTGGGGGCGCCTGGGTGGCTTATTTGTTGGGCGTCTGCCTTAGGCTCAGGTTATGCATGATCTCAGGGTCCTGGGATTGAGTCCCACATCAGTTCCCTGCTCCACGGGAAGCCTACTTCTCCCTCTGCCTGCTCCCCTGCTTATATTCCCTTTCTCACTGACTCTGTGTCCAAAAAAAAAAAAAAAAAAAAAAAAAGTGTAAAATGTGGAAACTCCCCTACGGATACTGAGATATTAAAGTTCTAATAATAGGGGCGCCTGGGTTGAGCAGCTGCCTTCGGCTCAGGCCATGATCCCAGTGCCCTGGGATCGAGTCCCACATCGGGCTCCTTGCTCAGCGGGGAGCCTGCTTCTCCCTCTGCCTCTGCCTGCCTCTCTGTCTGCCTGTGCTCGCTCTCTCTCCCTCTATCTCTGACAAATAAATAAATCTTTTAAAAAAAAGTTACAATAATAAAGATAATATAGTGCAACTGTAGGAAAAAAGCAGACCTACAGAATGCACGGGCCCATAAACAGACCCCTGTAAATGTGGGAACGCAGTAAATACGGGGGCGCCGCGTACTGGAAAGAATGGATTGTTCCACACACTGGATTGGGAAAATGGGCTCAGCGTATGAATACAAAAAGCTGTATCTCGACTTCACACCATATACAACGTGAGCTCTAGATAGATTCAGCACAATATCAAAGGTAAAATCATAGATCTAATTAAAAATAGGAAAATACATTTTTATAATTCGCTAAATAATTTATTAAAAGTAAGCTCTGTACCCAACACAGGGCTTGAACTTGTTACCCTGAGGTCAAGGGTTGCACACTCTACCAACTGAGCCAGCCAGGCGCCCCAGGAAAATACCTTTCTATTAGTGTGTGCAGGGATTGCTTAAGACCAAAAAGACGCCTACAACGTGGGAGAAAACGACAAGTCTTACGTCACCAAAATTTAAGGATTTCTTTTCAACAGAAGCTGGAGAGCAGCATGAAACAGATTTTCCCTCAGAGCCCTCAGAAGGAGCCGACCCTGCTGACTTCCGGATTTCAGACTTCTGGGTGTCCAGCAGACTGTGCCAACGTCCTGCTGTTTTGGGTCTCCTGGTCTATGGTGACTTGTAGCCTGTAGTCAGCACAGATAAGAGTTCATAGTCTCAGAAAGTCCTATCAGATAGGGTTGATTTAGAATATTTGTGGAGCTCTTGAAAATCCAAAGGAAAAGTTCAGAGATAGAAAAATGTACCAAGAATAGGAATAAGCTGTTCATTCAGGGGAAATCCTCCGTGATGGAGAGAAGGGATGAAATGTCAGTGCGTTCTGCAGCATGGGTTAATCTCAGATGTGATGTTGAGTAAAAATAAAAATCTGCAGCCTAACTTTGGGGTACATATTTTTTAAAAGGCACACGTATCTGAGGGCACATCAGAGTGGTTGCAAATCAGGGAAGAGAGGAAAGGGTATGAACGCGTTTGTGGGGCCGGAATCCAAACAGCAGGATGGAGACACCAGGGGCAAAGGACAAGGAAGTCCAGATCAAAGTGGTCGAGGGGAGAGGCAGATCCCCGATACTGTGAGGCCATGTGTTTAATGACGTGGGAAAAGGGATGTCTGGGTGGCTCAGTTAAGTGTCTGCCTTCAGCTCAGGTCATGGTCTCCGGATCCTAGCTAAGATCGAGTCCCGCACTGGGCTCCCTGCTCAGCAGGGATTTTGCTTCTGCCTCCCTCTCTCTGCCCCTTCCCACAGCTCCTGCTCTCTCCCCTCTCTCTCTCAAATAAATCTTTCTGTATTTCTTTAAAGATTTTGACACAGAGAGAGAGATCACAAGTAGGCAGAGAGGCGAGAGGGAGACGGCTGAGCAGAGAGCCTGATGTGGGGCTCGATCCCAGGACCCCGGGGATCATGACCTGAACCAAAGGCAGAGGTTTAACCCACTGAACCATCCAGGCGTCCACAAATAATAAACTCTCTTTAAGAAATGTTGTAGGAGGGCGCCTGGGTGGCTTAGTGGGTTAAGCCGCTGCCTTCGGCTCGGGTCATGGTCTCAGGGTCCTGGGATCGAGTCCCTCGTCAGGCTCCCTGCCCAGCAGGGAGCCTGCTTCCTCCTCTCTCTCTCTGCCTGCCTCTCTGCCTACTTGTGATCTCTCTCTGTCAAATAAATAAATAAAATCTTAAAAAAAAAAAAAAAGAAATGTTGTAGGAAAGACATTATGGTTTGAAGCCAATGGCCAATAAGGAATTCTTGAGACGTCTGGTGCAAAAAGATGGTTTTATTAAAACACAGGGACAGGACCCGTGGGCAGAAAGAGCTGCACTGGGGTCATGAGGAGTGGCCCATTGTATACTTTCAAGTTGGGAGGGGGTTAGGATAGCCTAAGTCTCTAAAGAATTAGGAAGCACGGTTTCCAGGACCTTGAGGAGCTAGCTGTAGTTGGGAAAGGTCATTTATTACCGCCTAATAAAACCCGGGTCCTGGGGCGCCTGGGTGGCTCAGTGGGTTAAGCCTCTGCCTTAAGTTCAGGTCATGATCCTGGGGTCCTGGGATCGAGTCCTGCATCAGGCTCTGCTCAGCAAGGAGCCTACTTCCTCCTCTCTTTCTCTCTCTCTCTGCCTGCTTGTGATCTATGCCTGTCAAATAAATGGACAAAATCTTTAAAAATAAATAAAACCTGAGTCCTGACACCCTTCAGATGTGTATCAGTGGGTCACATGTTTGGGAGATGATTGCCAACATGTATCTTGTGGGGGGGCAGTGGTTAGAGAGGAAGGAAGTTTCCAAAGGAATTTCTGTATGTTAAAGTAGACTTCCAGGATCCTGGGGGTCGGATTAGGATTGTCTTTTGCTCTTAGCAAAGTGCCAACACTGAGACCGTTGAGTACCTAGAGGAAAGTCACTCTGCCTGTTTCGAGGACTTGTCAACAGGCTGTAGGTAGTAGGAAATTCAATAATTTTTTTTCTGCCTTTTTTCCCCACATCATTTAACAGTGCTAACAGAGTCGGGAGGTCAGGGAAGCTATCTTGGCTCACCCACTCCTCACCTAAGAGCCTGGGGAAATCCATCTCTTTTATACGTGACCAAAAGAACAAGTAGCAGTTGAACCCCACGCAGACTAACGAAGAGAAAAGCATAGTAACATCCCGACAGATAAGAGTCCTGGCAGAAAGCCATGCCCAGAAGCAGAGAAAAATTGTAACCGCCCACGTTATCAAAGCCAAACAGGAAACAGCAGCAGTTAGGAAAGAAATGGATGCGGCACGGGTGTGGCCCAGGTGGGAGGCTCAGTGTCGGGCAAACACCCGTCCCCGCGGCCGGGGGCCTCCGAAGCTCCTGGCTGCCCCTGAACACACACCCAACAGCCCTGACCGCCAGTCCTGAGCTGAGCTGGGAAACGCCGGCTCCACAACGTGCTCCTCAGCCTGCTGCCTGCTCTCCTCCCCCAGCCCACCCGAGCTGAGCAACCTCTGAGCGCCGGGGGCTTCCCAAGGGGCCGCCCTGCGGGGACCAGGAGCTCCTAGGGTGCCGCAGGAGTCCGAAGTGGCCTTCGAGCATGGGAGGACCCATGCCCACCCTCAGGGACCAGGGGAGCAGGCCGTCGCCACAGGCCATGGGGAGGAATCTGGGGGGCCAGTCAGCACCCTCCTGTCTCTGCTGGGGCCCCAGGAGCTGGTCACATGGGGCCTGCAGCACGAGCTCATAGAAGCGCGGATCCTTCCTGTGGGCAGGGCAAGGAGTACAGGCTGTGGGAGCGCTTCGGGGCGTGAGCTGGGAACCTGCTCGTGTTGTACACAGAAGCCGTCACTCCGCGGATGGGCCACGGCGTGTCTAGATTTTGCATGGGGTTAGGCTGGGGATGTAGCTCGGGCAGGGTGGGGGGTCTCAGCCCGGAGGAGGCATGGACAGTAGTAACGAGGGCCATGACGTTTTTGTCTCTCTACCCGCCTGATCTCCGGTAAGCTTCGCCACAAGCCTGGGAGTCCGGCTCCATTACTGATGCTATTTTACATATGAGGAAACAGAGGTTTTCAAAGGCTGCAGGGCTCTTCGAAGGCTGAGCCGGGCCAACAGCCCCGGAAACCCCTCAGTGTTTCAGATCAGAGCAGTGGCTTCTGTTCCACATAAGAAAATCCCAAGTTGAAGTATCTTCTGGCACCAATGAGAAAAGCAAAGTCTCAACCAACAGAGGAGGCATCTGGGCCCAGCTGCCTGGCCCAGGGAAGCCATGAAGACGCTCCCGGAGTGGGGCATGTCTGGCCCTAGCCACACAGTCAGAGCGGAGAGCACGGTGAGGACAGGAAGCGGGAGAGAAGGGGGCAGGAGACGGAGGCTCCCCCAGAAGGCGGTACGGACGGAGAAGGTCCACTGGACAGGTGCGCAGCCCACTGGGTGGGCTCGGGGGGCTAAGCGCCGGGGCGTCCCCCGTACCCGAGAGGACGGTGGTCACCCCGGGAGGAGCAGCTCCGGAGGATGAGTGTGAGCTCGAAAGCAGAAGTGCTCAGCCTGGGCACCAGCCCCAGGGCATCTCCCAAGCCCAGCAACCCCCACCCCCTGACTGGACCATGCTGGGACAGGACTCCTCAGCTCCCCCTCTGCAAACCCAAAGCTGGACTAGAGTCCTTCGAGAAGCCCCTGAATGGAGCAGAAGGCTGCAAGTCCGCGCGGACCAGACTGCAGAGCAGCTGACTGGACAGGCGCTGGTATGTGAGCCCCAGCCCACAAAGGGGCCCCAGAGCCGGCGGAGAGCCAGGGGAGGGCAAGAGACAAGGGCAGGCAGGCCTCACAGAGCCTCACGGGGGCTCCAGTCCTGCAACCCAGCTGCAGCCAGGAGCGGACGACGGACACCCCGGCTCCCACTTCCACCCTGGGGAAGACACCCAAGCGCACAGCGGGCCGGGAGGGGCTGCAGCAGGCAAAGGGCCCCGAGGAAGCCGGAGAGAAGGCTGCTAGAAGCTGAACTCCTCCCACTTCTGCCCAGGGATCTAGACACGTTGCTGCACCCTGCCCCCTCCAGAGGGATGAGTCACTTCTCAGATCTGGCCCACCCCCAGCTGTTTTTGATTCTCAGGGTCACAGCCAGCTCCAGGATCTCAAGGACATCCAAGGAGGGGGAGAGCTTTTGGGGGAGCGGGTGATGGTCTAGTGCCCGCCCCACACAGGGACTCAGGGTCCCCCTTCTCCGCAGCCCTAGCACTACAAAGGGAAGCCCATACTGGGGAGGGGACCCTCCCGCAGCTGCCTAATTACTGCATGTCACAGCTCAACTGGGTCACCCATGAGACTGGGCTCTTTCTAACTGCAGCAAATGCCGCCCCACACCCCCTACCCAACCCAGGAGGCCCAGAAAGGACGCTTCCTCAAGGTCTGAGGATGGACAGAACTGCCTGTTCCCTGCTGGTAACAAGGTGCCTTGCAACTGGGGAAGAGGGCCCTCCCCCCCCCCCCCCCCCTCCCTCCCCTCTTGCCAGTAAGCACACAAGACAGCGTTTTTGGTCTAAAATGATGGACATTTAGACATTGACGACAGGCTCACACCTGACCAGCGCCATGCCAGGGGCAGGCCGAGCAAAGACAGAGAGGTAGGGAGTGGGCACTGTGGGGGCGCCAGCCAGGACCCAGGGTCGCCACTGGCCGCCGGGGTGGGGGTGGGCAGGGGTTAGCCACAGTGACTCCAGAAGTGCCAGGTCCAGGATGGTCATAGTCGGGGACTTGCAGAGAGCCGAGTGCGCCTTACCCCTCCTGGTGAGGCCAGGTGCCCGGCTCAGGAAGCCACCATGGCTCGGGTCTTCCCAGGAAGAGACGAGGCCGGCCTTCAGTGCGGTGGGTCCCAGCTCACCAGCCAGATCCTGGGCTCTTGGCTGCCAGCACAAGTAAGCGGTGGGATGGTGCTGTCCGTCACGCCGTGGTGGAGGCTTAGGATCCGGGCTGTAGTGGCAAGTTGTGCCGGGCCATGCTGGCCTCAATTCTTCTGCTCTCTGGACACATGCTGTCGTCTGGGAGGAGCCCTCTCCCCCCAGCCACTTGCCGCCACTCGCCACGGAAAGTCCTCATCAGAAGCAGCACCCACAAAAGAAAGAGAGGCAGCACTGGAGAACTGCCAGCCTCCCGCAAGGTCAGAGGGCACTGCCCCTGGACACGCCCATCAGAGGCCCCGCCCTTCTTGGTTCCCAGCATGTCAGACGCCCAAGGAGGGAAAAGCGCGAGATGCTGCTTACCCACAGCTTTGCAGGGGCGTTTCCCAGGGGGCTCTGGCTGGATTCGAACACAGGCCAGCCAGTGCCAGGGCCACAGGCCCCCTCGACAGCACAGGACCAGTAGTTGGCTCCTGCGGTGGCCCCAAGACACTAAGGCACGACGCTAATCTAAGCCCACTGGGGTGAGGTGGGGAGACGACAGGCTCCAAGGGGCCTCCTCAGGTCGGCACAGCACACAGTGACCAAGCAATGGCGACAGCCTGTTTTTTCCAACTTGGCACAGGCTGCAGGTACAGCGTGATGACCCAGGGATGCCAATGGCTCTTGCTAGAAGGGGCAGTAAGTCCCGGCGGCCCCAGTAAAGGCCTCTGGAAAGCAGGGAGAGCCCTGGTCGAGGCTGGCACCCCCTCGCGGGCCCAAGGGTCAGTCCCGACCTGGAGGGTGGGAGGCGGATGCCGGGCTAGGAAGGTCGTGCCATGACTCCGAGGCCCTGGCGGGCTGGGGCCCTACCGGTCTCCAGCAGGCCCCGCGTGGACATCCTAAGGAGGGAGCAGGAGCGGCGAGTGGGGAGCGGGCGCCAGTCTCGGGCGGGCGGAGCGCCGGTGGGCCGGCCGCCGGGTGCTTCAGGGCTGCCTGCGCAGGCCGGGGCGCCCGAAAGCCGGGTGCATGAGGTTCTCGGTGATGTAGGCCACGAGCAGGCAGATGACCACCAGCATGACGCAGATGGAGCCGCCCACCGCCGTCATGGCCACCACGATCTCCCGCATGCCGGCCGGCTCGGCGGCGAACTCCACGCACTCGGCGGGCCCGGCGGGCTCCGGGGCGGCGGCGGCGGGCTCGTCGCGCAGCGGCAGCGGCTGCAGGCACAGGCGGTAGCGCACGCCGTCGTGCACGTCGGGCAGCAGGTAGTCGCGGCAGGACGCGCCCAGCAGCACGCGCTCGCACGGGAAGCGCGTGTAGGCGCCGCGCCACGAGCAGTTGAGCGCGAAGGCGCGCACGCGGCGCGCCTCGGCCGGCGCCAGGCGCCACTGCAGCAGCACCGTGCGGTTGCGCAGGACGCTGGCGCGCAGCGAGCGGCCGGCCGAGGCGTGCGCCGCGCAGCCGGGCGCCTGGCAGCGGAAGCCGCGCGCGGGGCTGCGGAAGCACAGGCGCCCGCCGCCCGCCTCGGGGCCCTCGGGCAGCACCTTGTAGGGGCACCAGGGCGCGTCGGCCGCCGGCTCCCAGCCCGGCGGCGTCGGGACGGCGGCGGCGGAGGGCGGCGGCGCGCAGGCGGCCAGCAGCAGCAGCAGCG